>NC_046154.1:102355530-102544249 GCF_011064425.1 Rattus rattus | reverse complement strand
TTGAAATGTATATAAGAAATACTCAAGTTAATAATAATAAAAAATAAAAAAAAAAAAGAGAACAGGAGCTACAGATGCAAGGATCACCAACAGAATACAGGAAATGGAAGAGAGAATCTCAGATGTAGAAAATACAATAGAAGAGTGTCAATGGAAATAATAAATCTACAAAATTTCTGACATGAAATATCCAGGAAATCTGGGATATCATGAAAAGACCTTACCTAAAAATAATAGGAATAAAATAAGAAGAGTCCCACCTTTGAGGCCCAGAAAATGCTTTCAACAAAATCATAGAAAAAAATTCAAACCTAATGAAAGAGATGCCTATAGACATACAAGAAGCTTATAGAATACCAGTTGGACTGGACCAGGAAAGAAAATCCTTCTGCCACATAATAATCAAAACACAAAGTCTACAGAACAAAGAAAGACTATGAAAAACAGCAAGAAAAAAAGGTCATGTAACATACAAAGGCAGAGCTATCGGAATTAAACCTGACTTCTCAACAGAGACTCTAAAAGCTAGAAGGGCCTGGACAGATACCTTGTAACCTCTAGAAAACCACAGATGGCAACCTAGACTGCTCTCCCAGTAAAACTCTCAATCACCACAGATGGTGAAAACGAGGTATCTCAAGATAAGTCTAAATTAAAAAATATCTATCCACGAATCCAGAAAAATATTAGAAGGAAAATTCCAACCCAAGTAGGATAACTACACCCAAGAAGCACAAGAAATAGGTGACTTCAACAACAACGGAAAAATTGGAAAGCCTGCACACTCATGGAAATTGAACGACTCTCTACTCAATGATCTCTGGGTCAGGAAGGGAATAAAGAAATTAAAGGCTTTCTATAATTCAATGAAAGTGATGGCATAATGTGCCCAAATTTATGGGACACAATAAAAGCAGTGCTAAGAGTTCATAGCACTAAGTGCCTCCATAAAGAAATTAGAAAGTTCTCATACAAACAATTTAAAAGTACACCTAAAAGCTGAAGAAAAAGGAAGCAAGTACAGCAAAGAGAATAGAAGGCAGGAAGTCATAAAAATCAGAGCTGAAATCAATCAATAAGAGACAATGAAAACAGTATAAAGAATCAATGAAACCTAGAGCTGGTTCTTTGAGAAAATCAACAAGATAGGCAAACTCTTAGCCAAACTAACCAAAAGACAGAGAGACAGTATCCAAGTAAACAAAACCAGAAATGAAATGGGAGACATAACAACTGACACTGAGGAAATTCAAAGAATCCTTAGTTCTTATTTCAAAAGCATGTACTCCACAAAATTGGAAAATCTCAATTAAATGGACAGTTTTCCAGACAGATACCACTTACCAAAGTTAAATTGAGATCAGGCTATTTAAACACCATTAAACCCCAAGAAAATAGAAGCTGTCATCGAAAGTCTCACAACCAAAGAAAGTCCAGGGCCTAAAGGTTTTAGTACAGAATTCTACCAGACTTCAAAGAAGAGCTAATACCAATACTCCTCAAACTATTCCAGAAAATAGAAACAAAGGAAACACTGCCAGACTAATTCTATTAAGCTACAAAGACTCAACAAAGAAAGAGAATTTTAAATAGATTTCTCTTATGGACATTCACACAAAAATACACAATAAAATACTCAGAAACCAAATCCAGGAACACATCAAAGTAGTCTTTATCCCAGGGATGCAGGGATCGTTCAATGTATAAAGAAGCTATCAACTTAATCTACTATATAAACGTGCTGTAAGAAAAAAATCACATGATCATCTCATTAGGTGCTGAAAATCACCTAACAAAATCCAAAACCTCTTCATGTTAAAATTATTAGAGAGATCAGTGATACAAAGCACATACCTAAACATAACAAAAGGAATTGTGATGGTTTATATATGCTCGGCTCAGGGAGTGGCACTATTAGAAAGTGTAACCCTATTGCAGTAGGTGTGGCCTTGTTGGAGTAGATGTTTCACCATGGGTGCAGGCTTTAAGACCCTCATCCTAGATGCCTGGATGTCAGTATTCTGCTAGAAGCCTTCAGATGAAGATCTAGAACTCTTAGCTCCTCCTGCACCATGCCTACCTGGATACTGCTTATGCTCCCACCTTGATGATAATAGACTGAACCTCTGAACCTGTAAGCCAGCCCCAATTGAATGTTGTCCTTATGATAGTTGCTTTGGTCATGGTGTATGTGCATAGCAATAAAATGCTAAGACAGGAATATGCAAAAAGGCAATAGCCAGCATCAAACTAAGTGGAGAGAAACTTAAGGCAATTAAACTAAATTAAATCCCACTAAAATAATGCTGTCCACTCTCTCCTTATCTATTCAATATACTACTTGAAGAGCAAAAAAAGACAACTAACAGAGATCAAAGGGATGCAAATTAGAAAGGAAGAAGTCAGAGTATTGCTATTGTGAGTGATATGATAGTATACATAAGCAACTCCAAAAACTCTACCAGAGAACTCCCACATCTGATAAATACATTCAGCAAAGTGGCTAAATACAAAAATTAACTCGAATATATCAGCGGCACTCCTTTATACAAATAATAAATGAGCCAAGGGGGAGGGAGGATGGGATAGAGGGTTTATGGACGCAAAAGTGGGAAAGGGGATAACATTAGAAATGTGAATATAAAATACAATAAAAAAAAGAAACTCGAGAAACAACATCCTTTAAATAGTCATGAATAATATGAAATATCTTGGTGTAACCTAGTTTATAAGACAAGACCTATTTGACAAGAACTTCAAATTGCTTAAGAAAGATTGAGGAAGATATTAGAAGATGGGAAGATCTCCCTTGGTCATGGATCAGTAGGATTAACATAATGGAAATGGCCATCTTACCAAAAGCAATTTACAGATTCAATTCACTTCCCATGAAAATTTCAACACAATTTTTATTGACCTTAACAGAGAAATTCTTCAACATTAAAAGAAAGAGAAAAACCCACAATAGCAAAAAGAATGCTGAACAATAAAAGTATTTCTGGAGGTATCCCCATCCTTAACCTCAAGATATACTACAGTGCAATAGTAATAAAAACTTTATGGTATTCATATAAGAACAGATAGTTGGATCAATGGAATTGAACTGAAGATCCTGAAATAAACCCATATACCCATGGATACTTAATTCTTGACAAAGAAGGCAAAAACTATACAGTGGAAAAAAGAAAGCATCTTTAACGAATGGTGCCAGCCAAACTGGATGTCTGGATGTAGAAGAATGGAAATAGATCCACATCTGTCACCCTGCAGAAAACTCAAGTTCAAGTGGACTAAAGATCTCAACATAAAATCTGATATACTAAATCTAAAAGAACAGAAAGTGGGGGAATAGCCTTGAACTCATTGGTATGGAACACAACTTCCTTAAGAGAACACCAGTGGCTTAGCCTCTAAGATCAACAATTGATTAATGGGACCTCAAGAAACTGAAAAAATTTTGTAAGGCAAAGAATACTGTCAATAGGAAAATCCAATAGCCGACAACTTGGCAAAGGATCTTCACCAACCGTACATTATACATAAATAGACAGAGGACTGTTACTCAAAATTTAAAAAGAACTCGAGAAGTTAGATACCAATAACACAGATAGCCCAATTAAAAATGAAGTACAGAACTAAATAGAGAATTCTTAACAGAGAAATATCAATTTGCTGAGAATCTCTTAAAGAAATGTTCAAGTTCCTTAGTCATTAGGAAAATGCAATTCAAAAGGCTCCGAGGTTCCGTCTCACACGCATCAGCATATGGAGCAAGGGAACACTCCTCCACTTTTGTGGGAGTGAAAACCTTTACAGCCACTTTGGAAATCAAGTTTGAGGTTTATCAGAAAACTGAGAATACTCCTACCCCAAGACCCAGCTATACCACTTCTGGGCACTTATGCAAAAGATGCTTCACCATCCCAGAAAAACATCTGCTCAACTATGTTCATACAGCTCTATTGGAAGCAGCCAGAAACTGGAAACAGTATAGATGTCCGTCAACTGGAAGAATGGATAAAAAAAAAACATGGAACATCTACACAACAGAATAATATTCAGCTATTAAAAAGAAAGACATCATGACTTTTGCAGGCAAATGGGTGGAAGTAGAAAATATCACCCTGAGTGAAGACACCTAGACCCAAAAGTATATGCATGGTATGTAATCAGTTATACATGGATATTAGCCATAAAATACAGGATACCCCTGATACGCTACACAGACACAAAGAAGCTAAATGGGAAGGAAAGGGCAAGGGTGGATACTTGAATCTCACTTAGAAAGAGGAAATAAAATAGTTGTATGAAGCAGATGAAGAGACCTGGGTGGGAAAGTGGATGGGGAGATGAATGGGAGAAGGTTCAGGGTTGGGTGTGGGAGGACGGGAGAGATAGCCACATGACCATGAGAATGACTATCTGCAACTGACAAGGTGGTGAGGTGGGGTGCATACAGACTGTTACAGAGACCTGGTTTAAGGGAGACACCCAAGAATTAATGGGGGTGACTATAGCTGTGAATCACAGGATTGGGGATATGGAACCTGAAGAGGCCACCTCTTGTAGCCAGGCAGGAACCCCATTGGAGTAATAGGGACACCAATCCACTCACAAAACTTATAACATAAAACTTATTCTCTCAAGAAGAAATGCAGGGATGAGGGAGAGAGAGACATGGCCCAATTTGAGACCCAGCCCATGGTCAAGCACCAATCCCTGATGACTCTTTTAAAGATACTGTATTATGCTTGAAGAAAGTAGTCTAGCATAACTGTGCTCTGAGAGGTTTCACCCAGCAACTGACTCACATGGTTGCAGAGACCTACAGCCAAACAGTGGATGGAGCTTGGGGAATTGGAGAGGGGAGGGGAGGATAGAGGGCCCGAAGTAGATAGAAACTCCACAGGAAGACCAACCAGATCAACTAATCTGGACCCTTGGGGCTTTCAGGGACTGGACCACCAACCAAACAGTATACATGGGCTGGATCTAGTTCCTCCTTCCATATATAGTAGATATACAGCTTGGTCTTCAAGATCCTGAACAACTGGAGCGGAGCTATTCCAAAACCATTGCCTGTCTGTAGGATCCGTTCTTCTAGCTGAGCTGCCTTGTTTGGCCTGGGAGAGGCTGAGCGTAGCCTTTCAGAGACATGACATACCCAGCAGGAACCCCACCTTTTCAGAGGAGAAGGGGATGGGAGGTAGAATTGTGGGAGGGAGTGACTAGGGGGAGGTTCCATGAGCAGGATGTAAAGTGAATAAATAAAGAAAAAAAAGAAAGAAAACTTCTGAAAACCAATGATTTATATCTCCATTACACTGAGCCTAGCTTCATTTGTCTATCTGTATACATGTTCCTAATTTATATTTTTGTAGGTGCCACTTCTCCTGCTGTCCTAGATATGTCATCCCTGAAACACATATTCATTGTTCAATTTAGAAACTTAAATGGACATTCTGATGGTTTAATTAGAGCCCCTTGAACGTCAATAAAAACAGAGACATCATTGGCTTGATGTAAAATAATCAGAAAATCCCTGTTCTCAAAATATTCAGATTTTGGAAATGAAACCATTTTCATCATGTGGTTTAGGAACCGATTGGTAAGACATTAATGAGATGGTCCCCATAACTGATTACAAGTCAGGTTTGGCAAGGGATATAATTAAACTGTCTGGTGTTTCGAGTTTCACAAACAGAAGTTTATTCCTTCTCTGAGTTCTCTGCAATTATTAGCTCATTAGGCCAAGTGGTTTTTTATTTAATTGTAAATTAGTAGACCCTATAGAGTTACATGTAAAACAAACAGAATGTTAATGGCCCATTTCATGAATACATACACTAGTAGCTGAACCTTTATTATCTCAATATACAAGTCGATGATTGCTTCAGGGTCTTCATCCCTCCCCAAAGCACAGTCTGGGGGTGCTCACATATTACTACCACACAGAATTTACTTCTACCCAAAACTATTCTTTTTTTAATCGTATTACAAGTCAACCCTACACTGTGGGCACCCTCTGCTCAGGTGCAGGTCCCCTCAGCCAAAATAGGTAAGTTCCCCTTCTGCCACCTGAACATTTCCACTTCCTCCATTTAGAGCCCAAAGAAAGACCCAAGCTGCTGACTCCAGCCCCCACCTCTGCCTACTGCCTACCCCTACTACCATGGCCTCATTCCTCCACCTGCAGACATCCTCTGTCCGGGTGCAGGCCACCACAGCCAGAACAGGTAAAAGCCCCACCTCCCATGTGATCCCTGATTTAAGCCAAGAACCCAAGCTGTTGACATCCCCCACCACTCACCCCTGCTGCCTTGCCCCAATCACTACATAAGTGGATACCTATTGATCATGCTCCAGCCACACCGGTACTCCCAAAAGCCACACTAACTACAAAAGGTGTGGCTTCCAATTCTGATGAACACTTAAGTGATAGCACATGCTGGCCAGGATGTGGAGCAAGGGGAAGTCTTCTCCATTGCTGGTAGGAGCACAAACTTGTAAACCACTTTGGAAATATATCTGGCAGTTTCTCAGAAAATTGAGAATCATTATATTTCAAGGCATATACTCAAAAGATGTTCCACTATACCACAAGAAATCAGCATTCAAATACACAGTGCACAAAAAATCCCCTAACAGTAAGCAAACAGGAACTTCGGATACAAGCATCACCAGCAGATTATAAGAGATGGAAGAGAGACTCAGGCATAGAAGATACAATACATGGAATTGATGCATTAGTCAAAACATGTTAAATGTAAAGCAAGTCTCCACAGATATAATGAAATTAAAATAATCTCCTGAATCATATCAGACCACCACAGATTAAAACTGGATTTCAACAACAGAAAACCTACAAACTCATGGAACCTGAACAACTCTACTGAATGACTACGAGGTCAAGGCAGAAAAAAAAAAAGGAAGAAATTAAAGATTTCTTAGAATTCAATGAAAGTGAATATAGAACATAAACAAAGTTATGGGACACAATACTTTCATGTTAATGCTAAGAGGAAAGTTTATAGCACTAAGTGCCTATATGTAGAAATATGAGGCATCATATACTGGTAACTTAACAGCACACCTAAAAGTTCTAAAACAAAAAGAAGCAAGTTCACCCAAGAGGAGTAAAAGGCAAGAAATAATCACACTGAAGGCTGAAATCAGTAAAATAAAAACAAAGAGAACAATACAAAGAATCAAGATTTAGTTCTTTGAGAAAATCAACAAGATAGACAAACCCTTATCTAAACTAACAAAAGGTAGAGAGAGGATATCCAGATTAACAAGATTAGAAATGAAAAGGGAGGCATAACAACAGATACTCTTATTAGGGCACACACTAAAAACCTGTGCTTTACAAAATTTGGAAAACCTAAAATAAATGGGCAATTTTTTTGATAGATTCCACTTACCAAAGTTAAATCAAGATCTGATAAATGATAGATCTGTAACCTCTAAGAAAATAGAAGCAACCCTTAGAAGTATCCTAACCAAAAAAGCCCAATGCCAGATGTTTTTAGCTCAGAATTCTACCAGATTTTCAAAGAAGAGCTAATACAACATTCCTCAAATTATTCCACAAAATAGAAACAGAATGAAAATTACTTTCTGTGGAACCTGCTCCCCAACTGAGCTGTCTTTTAGCCTTAGTGAGAGACTGTACCTAACCTGGCAGAGACTGTATATGTAGGGAGACACCCAACGTTTATCTTCTCAGTAGATCCCTCTCAGAGGAGAAGGGGGTGGAGGATGAGAGAGTCTCTCAGAGAGAGGGAAAAGGAGTGGGGACAGTCATCAGGATGGAAAATGAATAATTAAATTAGTGGAAAAAACACACAGATGCACTGAACCCAAAAGAAGAGAAATTGGAGAAAAACCTTGAATTCCTTGGCATAGGAGACAACTTCTTGAAGAGAACACCAATAGCTAATGCACTAAGATTGACAACAATTAATAAATAAATCGGACGTCAGGAAACCGATTCTGAAACTCCTGAAAGGCAAAGGACACTGTCAATTAAACAAAACAGCAGTCTATAGAATGGGGAAAAGTATTCACCAATGGCACAGCTGATAGAGGGTTAATTTCTAAAATATGTAAGAGCTCAAGAAACTGAACTTCAGCAACCCAAATAACCCGACTTTAAAACGAGGCACAGAGATAGACAGAGTTCTCAATGGAAGAACCTCAAATGACTGAGAACTACGTGAAGAAATGGTCCACGTCCTTAGCCATCAGAGAGATGCAAGTCAATACAACCCTCATGTCTTGTCTTACACCTGTCAGAAGGCTAAGGTCAAAACCACACGTGACAGTTTATGCTGGTGATAATGTGGAGCAAGGGGAATGTTCCTTCATTGCTGGTTGGAGTGCAAACTTCTACAGCCAGTTTGCAAATCAGTATGGTGATTTCTCAGAAAGTTGAGAATCAACCCACTTCAAGATCCAGCTATACCATTCTTGGCCATATACCCAAAGCACGTACTATCATACTACAAGGACACTTGATCACCTCTGTTCATAATAGCTTCACTAATAACAGCCAGAAACTGGAATCAACTCAGACGTCCCTCAACCAAAGAATGGGTAATGAAAATGGTATGTTTACATAATGGAGTATTACTCTGTTGTTAAAAAGTAACATAATGAAATTTGAAGACAAGTGATTGGAGATAGAGAAAAATAATCTTGAATAAGGTAACCCAGAGCCAGAAAGACAAACCTGGTATGTATTTACCTAAAAGTGAATGTTAACTGTAAATAAAAGAGAACCATGAGGCAATCCACAGACCCAGAGAAGCTAAACAACAAAAAGGGGCTCGGTGGGAGACTCTAGTCTGAACAGAGCAGTGCTTTTTATCGTATCATGATGGTAGGTCAGATTATTCATTTTCTGATGTTATGGTTAAGCAGTAACAAACCCAGTGACTTAGACTCCTGGCGTGTGCTGTCTTACAGCTCTGAGGTTATAACTGAGATTACCATGCTGTGAGGAGGAGGTAGCTCCTTTGCGGAGCTGTACAGCAGTCTGTTCTTTCTCTCAGTTTCTGATGATCTGGGAGTGAGGTTTCTGTTTCCAAGATTTTGCTGCAGTACTGTAATTACCGTCTTATCTCTGTATCACACTTTCCCTCTATACATGTTTTGAAATGTCCCCTTTCCATAAAGATATCAATTATTTAGATGCCTGTATAATCACTTCCTACCATCCAACCTCCCTTTAATAAATTAGAGTCTCACTACCCATTTCCAACCAGGTTAACATTCACAGATATTGAAGGATAGGACTTCAAAATATAAAGGTTAAATGTTGGGAAAACAGTTCAATCCATAACTATCCAATATAAATGAATAAACCAATAAGAGCCAACAAAGCTCAACAAATATCCAGAAATACTCTCATTTTCCCACTATTAGCCAAGAGAACTTAGGACTAGGACTGTGGCAGTCATCTTGCAGCTCCTGGGTGCGGTCGGGATCTTTAGAAAACACATCGGACACTCTGGCAGGAGGCTAGGAAGCCGTGGCAGAGATGTTTGGTTGCTCTCTATTGGACACGAAATGAATGCCATTGTAGTTACTTGGTTATTTGAGCTTCCTTAAGCCTAAGTAGAAAAACCCACATAGGAAATGAAGTTGTAGTTAATATGATGGGGTTAGAGATGAGATGTTCACATAAACTAAAAAACTGGGCTGGAGAGATGGCTCAGTGGTTAAGAACACTGACTGCTCTTCCAGAGGTCCTATGTTCAATTTCCGGCAACCACATGGAGACTCACAACCATCTGTAATGGGATCTGATGCCCTCCTAGGTGTGTCTGAAGACAGCTATATTGGGCTCATAGAAATAAAAAAATAAATATTTAAAAAAATAAAAAACTTGAAGATGATGTTCAACGAATACTTTCTTTTGACTTTGTACTATTTTAGATAAGAACCTTTCTGAGTTCCTGCATGAAAATTCAGCAATTAATAACTAAAAGCCACAACAAATCTAATATTTCTAAGTAATTGTCAAATACTTTATACAAGTACATCTTTTTATAACAACGCATTTCCAGAGCAGGATTGAGCTGAATGTTTTCAGATGCTGACCCCAAGTTTTGTTGGGAATAAAGGGACATTAAGATTCACAAGATCACAAGTGTAGATAGTCAATAAATAAAGAAAAGCTATCATCAATCAGAGATGATGTGCTAACCATGGAATTAGAAGAATTAGAAGCAAAGGTCAGTCCATAAAAGAAAGCTGGTCTTGGGAATAGAATGGAAACTTGATTTTCAAAGAACGTTGTGATGACAATAGTTTGTCAAGAAAAGCAAGATCATCCTGGAGAAATTGACAGCACCAAGGAGCAAGACTTATTCTCCTGAAGCGAGGCTGACAATCACAGCTCAGATGGGTGTATTGTGACAGTTTCTTCTACTAGCGCTGCTGGCTATGAATTCTCAGAGTAGTGTGAATATTCAGAATTGCATACTCTGCTCTGGTTGGATGCTTCTAGAAACCCATTATAAAAGTAACTGACAGCCTTTTTGCTTTCTCTGGTGGTGACCATACTAAGGTGGCACTAGTAATTATGACTCCATCCTAACAGCATCACAGAGAAGTTTAGATCCTGTCATAATTTTCATACATCAGTTGCTTGCTACGTAGGTGCCATCTATTTAGGGGCTGACTATTTCTCACTGGTTACAGACAAGGTGCCAAGCAGTGTCCAATAGCAACAGAAAAGGAAAGAGTTGGACGAGAATTAGAAATTTAGCGTATGGTGAGGCCATTGGCACTCTTTACTCTGTTAGTGTAATGAACGTAAGAAGTACAGCCACATTTGGGTCAACCACTCTGAGACTCTAGAAATACCTCGATCGACAAATAACAGTCCTGTGCCTTGTAGCCTTGTACCTCTAAGCTATAGACAGCAGTCCCTTAGTGTACCTGGCACCCTCTGTGCTATTTGATCTTCTGGCCCATCTTTCAGTACAGCCTTTATTGTATCTGCAAGCTTCAGCTAAGCACATGATTTAAGAGCACCTCGTCTTTGCTTTTATGCACACTTTTCCCTTTTTGTTCCATGTATTTTTTGTGGTGTGCAGTGTTTATAGAAACAGCTGACACTCCACATGTACAAACTGGAGTGCAAAGAATAGACAGCCAACAGTGCAATGCTGGGTGCGAGATCAGTGCCTGTTCATCTTCTGTTTCTTCTTGAACCCATTCTACAATCATTTTCGGGAGATTTGAGCGAATTTAGCCTCAGTCTCCAGGGACATGCCAGACATTGGCCCTTCTTCCCTTCCTTCTTTCCTTCCTTCCTTCCTTCCTACTTTCCTTCCTTCCTTCCTTCCTTCCTTCTTTCCTTCCTTCCTTCTTTCCTCTTTTCCTTCCTTCTGTCTTTCCTTCCCCTTCTCTTTTTCTTGATTCCCAATTTTCATTACCAAGAATTATTTTCCAAACACCTGCACCTTAACCCTATCTCAGACTAACTTCTGGAGAAAACCCAGACTACCAAAATGATGCTCTAGGCTCTGGATTTTACAGGTAGAATCTCATTGTGGTTTGAAGGATTTACCACTAAGAAATGTCTTAAGTCATTTCACAGTGAAGTCCACTGAAAATACTTCCTCGTGATGGAGAATGCTCACAAATCAAAGCTAGCATTTGACAGGGAAAGAAATATGATTGTCCTCCATATTTAAAATCTTATTACCTGCTTGCCCTGTAATGCATGTACCAATTAGCAGCAATGTGGTTCTGATGATGTTGCAACAGCTTTGGATGTCAAAAGATTGCGTTACAGAACTGTCCAAAGGAGAAGGTTTTAGTTGTTTGTGAGCTATAAGCAATGTTAGAGGAAACTAGACTCTCCAATTTTGCCTTCTTTCATTTTTATGGGGGAGGGGCTACATGGAAGGAAGATAGTGAGAATAGTGAGTGATATAGCAAGTATATATGTATCTACAATATTTTATCTACATTTACTTGTTCATCAGAACAACCTAGAGAGGAGTCGTGAAGTTGGCTCAGTGGATAAAGTTCTTAGCAGTTCAAGTATAAGAACCCAAATTTCAATTTCCAGGAACCCATATAAATGCTGGGCAGACCTGGTCTCCCATCTGCTGTTCTAGTGGCTGAGGTGGAGGCAAAATTCTTAGAACAAGCTCAGAGTTCAACTGAGAAACCCTAGCTAGACAAAGTGTTAAGACTACAGATATCAGGCTTACCCTTCCATACACACACACACACACACACACACACACACACACACACACACACCTGCAACCACACACATGCAAGTGTACACAGACATACACAAATAAACAAAAATAAACAAAATAAAATATTTAAATCAAGATTTCATTGTCAAAAGATCTGTCTCTATTTGACCTAAACACAAATCCTGAAAATTTATGTTTAAAGATTAGAGGTGATCTAAGAAAGTCAAATTATGGATGTATAGAACTGGATAATTCATGCAAGATAATTTAAGGAAATGTATTTCTTAACAGTACAATTTTTTTCTGTTATGGAGTTTAAAATGTGGGTATTTTCTAAAGTATTCTTCCTCATTTTCAAGTGAGAAACATCTGGGCTTTTTTATTCCAAAGAAATTTAGAATTAAATTTTCAAAAAAGAAAGGCCCAAAACCTTAGCTGTTTACATTTCTGAAAACTAACTTTTTAAAGAAACTTGTATTTAAGTGCATCTCCAAATAATATGAGGTTAATAGAATTCACTTCCACAAGTAATATAACAGAACCTATACTACCTAATTACCATTAATTAACTGTGCAATTAAGTCTAACAAAAGAAATTTAGCTGGCTCTCCATAAACATGCCTATTCTTAAATATTCTAAAAATATCCATTATATCCATTAACTGATTTTAATGTCAAAAAACTTCCTTATTAGATAACTATCTTTTTTTTCTTAAGAAATGGCTGCTCTAGTGTGTCTGGGTGCATTCATAGCAGCTTACAAAGTCTGGGAAAATATAAAATGAGTTTGGTTCTTTAGATGGCAAAAGAATATAGGCCATTTGAAACTGGAGCAATCACTTTAGGGACTGGTCACATTTCAGGTGCCACAACCTCATATGGCTGCCATTCTGAGAAGCGCAAGTCTAATGCATGCTCAGTGAAGCAGGTGTAAGCACTGGTGCAGGTCTAAGACTCCAGAGGAATTTTGCAGGCTACAGTGGGAACCTTCAGGATTTTCAGGCTGTCTACATGCTCCATGTCAGTTAACTGGATTTTCCTTTTAAAGATCTGGGGTACTTAATCTAATTAATCTGTGTTCTCTCCTTTGCAGTCAAATGCCTATGAGTGCATATCAAAGTTTTGTTTTAGTCAAGTCTGGTGGTGCATATTCATAATCAGAATTAGGGCCAGGATGACATGAGCTCCAAAGCCAATCTTGGATACATGGAGATTTCTAGGACACTGTGAGCTGTGTGAAATCCTGTCTCAAACCAAAACCCAATTGTTCACTGCCTCTTACGTGCAGAAGCTGTGTTGTAGATGTCTCACTTGGGTCTAGGCACCCTGCAGGCAGTTGTTTTCTGCCTGTGATTAGTTTTTGCTTTCTGTAAAGGTCTCCTTCTGGAAAAATAATACAAAAATCTTCTTCCATGAGGGGAGAACGTTACATGAGTGTGTGGGTATAAAGGGAAGTGTTTAGAATGAAGTTAGAAGTTGTACTCCTTTAAGAAAGTGATGTAGGATCTGCTCTAATGACCATGACCTCACTAGCCTCAGGCAATCGCTTAGGTCACACTACAAGGCATGATTTCCCTCCTGTTAAGTGGGTCTCGAGTCCAATTAAAGAGCTGTTGGTTCTCACCAAAATATAAGTGCCATCACTGCACCTTTAGAAGAAGAGCTTGAAGGGGCTCGAGACCCCATATGAACAACAATGCCAAGCAACCAGAGCTTCCAGGGACTAAGCCACTACCCAAAGACTATACATGGACTGACCTTGGGCTCCAACCTCATAGGTAGCAATGAATATCCTAGTAAGAGCACCAGTGGAAGGAAGCCCTTGGTTCTGCAAGACTGAACCCCCCAGTGAACGCGTGATTTGTTAGTAGGGCAGTAATGGGGGAGGATGGGGAGGGAACACCATAAAGAAGGAAGGGGGGTTATAGGATGTTGGCCGGAAACCAGGAAAGGGAATAACAATCTAAATGTAAATAAGAAATACTCAAGTTAATAAAAACAAACAAACAAACAAACAAAAAAGAAATATCTTGCTGTGTTGGTCACTATTGTGCTTCATCGGCATCACAGCTAGGTAAGAGCATTGAGAGATAGTTTTCTGTATTTTGTTAGGAACTTTGCTGTGGTCTTATCAACAATAATTAAGAGTTATTTACTGCTTTTGTCTCTATTTAAAATCGAATCGCATTGTACCTGAATGCTCATATAAAACTAATACCTGTATCTCACCTTCATTGTCTCTGTGTTCTGACTCTAGAGGACCCTGTCAGCAGATACTGGCAGACTGACAGAAGTCCTGCCATGTTCGAGACCACAGAATGTGTGCTGCAATACTGGAGTAACTGACAAAGGAGGACGTTTGATAACTCACTTGATAATGTTTCTAATATTCAGAACGTTTTGATGGGACTTTTCAAAGGAAAGCGTTATTGCATTATGAGTAAACTGAGATAAGCTATACTTAAGGTCTTTGAGAAGTTAGAGTCTAGTCAAGCCGTTTAATAAGGACTTTAGTGTCCTGAAGGGCAGCTTCTTAATGACTCTGATCTAAACTCCCCGTTCTTTCTAAAAAGCAATTACTGATCTTCAGTCTTTTGCTCTAGCCTAATCTTGTCTGCAGCTAGCTCTTCTGCATCGGAGAAGGCCTCACTGGTCCCTTGAGCCACGGAAATAGGATGCTTTATATGACTCATTAATTAAGTTTAGAGGCCTCACAGGCATGGAGAGTCTTGGAGCTTGAGGCACAGATAAAGCATGGTCCAGAATACCCGTGTCCTGTTAACAAGGCCTGTTAGAGAGAATCTAATACTGGCGTAAAGAAGAATAGATGGGGAAATAAAATCTACAGTAAAAGTGCCTGTGAAGCAAAGCGTGAGTAATGGCCCTGCATTTTGGTCACTGGAAAGAGCAGCATTTTTGACAACCCCCCTTTCTCATTCTTTTTATTCCTGCTCTTCTTTTACCTCCTACCCCCTCCTCCACTTTCCCCATCTCTACATTCTCCTTCACCTTTGTCTTCCTTCTATTTGAATTAAAAGAGGAGGAAGAGAGCCTTTGGGCTCTACTTTGGATCACTCTGAACCTCCTATGTGGGCAGTTTGGCTTTCTTCTCGGAAGCTGCTAAGCTGTGCTCTCTGGTCTCTACATCATTCTGCCCAGGGGCCAAGTGAGGACACCTGCTTCATAATCATGGCCACCACCTGCTTGATTATCAGGCCTTGCCCACTCTTTAGCCATGCATGTCGTCCTACAGACAGTTATGGGCTGGCCAGCTGAGTCATCTGGGAACTGAGGGGCTGGTTTGTGGAGCTATTGACTTAATATCCAGAGCACTCTTGCTGTAGAATGTTTTCAAGATACCACATGAGGTAACAATTTGGAGTTAGGAAGAGAGCCACATAGTATGAATTTTGTGAATCAGTCTCACCATTTCTATGGCACAACATGACCAATATAAAAATCAGGTACCATTATTGAATAAGAAAGAGAATTTCTAGTATAAAACCTACCTGGTGGTTGTTATGTTTTCGCTTTTTTGTTTTGTGAGGAGTTGAGCTGACGTGAGGGGAGGCACTCTGCTCCCCTCTGGAAAGGTTGATAAACTGGACTTCCATTTCCACGACCTATTGATCGTGGTCTTCAGGATTTGGCACTATTAGGATCCTTTTTGTATGCGTCCCCAGTAGTTACCTGCAATGTCACTTACCTCACAGCACTTGCCTTGCTCCTTTTCAAAATTTAAGATGTATCTAATTCTTGATGCTATGTAATTTACGGAGGAAGAAAATGGGGAACTCCCCCAGTGATGCATCAGTACCCAGATGTCAGATGCCCAGATTCATCAAGAAATATTTCAACATCGATGTCTGTCAAAATGTCCTCTGTGTACAAGCCTGATGGGCTTCAGGTTTCTCAACTTTATGAAAGACCTGGAGGGATGACAGCTTCTTAAAGGAGACAGAGAGTGAAAAGTACTCTAACAAATTGATCCTTTAAAATTTGATCTTATTTGTCCATTATTATTGATTAAGTTCAATACCTAGGTTGGTCCTGACTCTTTATTCTTAAACCCTATGAATCACCGGGTGAACATGTTTATGAGAATTAAATTCTCACCTAAACTCATGCTGCCCTTTATTTAAATGTATGTCGAGAACTCCCAGATGCAGATGGGTTAAACCAGATGATTTAATATGAACAGGGAGTTCTGTGACAATTTCAGTTTCAGATATCTTTGAGTTTGCTGGTATTTCTAGATTTCACATAGTTATCTTAAAGAATATGTACACTATACTACTAAGACAACATAATGAACATGAACACTATAACTCTATTTTATAGCTTTATAAATATTCCAAAGTACATATAATCTGACATTACAGTAGTATACATAAAGTAAGAAAAAGCACCCTAGTGTTAATATGCGTATATGTAATGGATGGGTGGATAGATAGATAGATAATGATGTTGGGACTATGGATGATCAAGATATCACTTATAGTTTTTACATAATATATGATAATATATTACATGAATTTACATAAGTTTAAAATAATGACTCGTTTTATAATTGAAACATTCACTGAAAGAAAGCCAAACATCTTTTAAAATCCTGGCTAGATCTATCTCTGTTTGGAAAGATTCTCTTTATCCTCAACTTTAAAATCCTGGACTAAGAATTTAAAGTCTGCTTTTAAATTTTCTTACCATAAGATTTACAGTGCTTAAAAATGAACAGACATTGTCCCCTTGTGATTTCCCTTCATTCCCCAAACTGAAACTTTCTAAGCCTTTAGTGGCCCTAAGTCAGAGTTTCTGATGACTTAATTTTTTTCTGAAAAAGTAGGGCAAAGGTTGATGATCAAAGAACATGTTCAGACCTGAAGCAGAGCAGAGGGGGTTGAATATGTCGAACATGCACAGGAAGCGCAAGCCAACAGAGACACCTCGGCTGTTCTTCAGGTCACTGAGAGCTTTAGGCAATTATTTTAGTTGTATTTGATACTAAACGAAGGGTCTGGGCTATTATGAAATATGTACTTATTTTTGAGGGCATACATCACGGGACAAGAGAAAGAGAAAAAAATCGGGGAGAAACTCATCTTGAGTAGAAACAAAAGCTGACTTTTAAATATATTTCCTTTGAATATCTTTATGAATATTTTTGTTCACAGATGAGTTGGAGGTGTTGCAGGACACAGGTGCATGGTTTAAGAGTTCTTCTACGTTATTTTTTGGAAACACTAAGTAGTTTTAAAAGGTTAGACACAAATAAATTGGATCAGATATGAGAAACGGACTGAAAAATAAATGCATCAGTTCCTCATGGGTCCTTGTCAAAGGGTGCAACTGTGCACCAGCTTCTTTGCATGTCAAGGAAGATGTAACAGGAAGTCTAGAATGAGGTTCATAGGACAGAATCATCTAGAATAGGTCTACAATTAACAATCTCTTAACTGTAGCCTCAGACATTAGGATGAATCATCGAGAAGTAAGACACAAGATTCTGCATTTTTAAGAATAAAAACCATGGGTGAATTTTTTGGTGCCACCCACTTAAGGTCAATGAATTAGACTATCCTTTGCTTTTAAAAGCAAATGTATTGGGGGAGAGTTGCAAAGTGCATCAGTTGTGAACGATATATAAGAAGGACATCAAAGCTATTAACACTGCCTTTCTGGATGCTAAAAAAGTCCGAGATAAGCAGTAGCCCAGATGTATGCATATGTATAAGAAGGCCACAGAAAGGGGACAGACGCCAGGGAAATGAGAGGCTCGCAGGATCCAACGGGGATGATTTTGGCAGGGGTGATAGAACCTAAAGAGACCACCTCCGGTAGATAGACGTAGTCACTGGTGGTGGGATGAGGCCACACACCCATCTCAAACTTTTCAACCTAGAAATGTTCCTGTCCAAAGGAAGAACAGGGACAAAAATGGAGCAGAGACGGAAGGAAGGGTCATCCGGAGACTGCCACACCTGGTGATCCATCATGTCTGTAGACACCAAACCCAACACTATTGCTGTGGCCAAGAAGCACTTGCTGACAGGAACCTGGTATGACTGCTCCTTGGGAGGTTCAGCCAGTAACTGACCAATACAGATGAGGATGCTTGGAGCCAACCATCAGACTGAGCTCAGGGACCCTGGGGTGTGGGTGGAGTTGGCAGAGGGACTGGAGGAGCTGAGGGGGATTGCAACCCCATAGGAAGAACAACATCAGCTGGCCAGACTACCCAGGGTTCCCAGGGACTAGACCACCAACCAAGGAGTGTACAGGGAGGGATCCATGGCTCCAGATACATAAGTAGCAGAGAATGGCCTTGTCTGACTTCAATGGGAGGGGAGGCCCTTGGTCCTGTGGAGGTTTGATACCCCAGCATAGGGTGATGCTGGAGGGGTAGGGCAGGAGCACCCACACAGAGGCAAAGGGGAAGGAGGAGAGGGACGTTGTAGGATTGGGTGGGCCTTGTGAAGGGGTAACTGGGAAATCATTTGAGATGTAAATGAATGGAATGTCTAAATTTAATCAAAGGCCACAGAGACCCCACAGTCTTTTGAACTTACCTGTGTCAAATACTTTTTATTGCACAGCATCTGCTCTTTGTGTCTTTTCTCTTACTCTACACTCCACCATCGTTCAACTAGCCAATTTAATTAGGGCAGAGTTAATAATGGAAGTTGGGGCCCTTGATGCCTTTTTAAGAATCATCCTCCTGGCCTGATATAGCTGTCTCCTGAGAGGCTCTGCCAGAGCATGACAAGTACAGAGGTGAATGCTAACAGTCAACCATTGAACTGAGAACAGGGTCCCCATTGGAAGAGTTAGAGAAAGGATTGAAGGAGCCGAAGGGGTGTGCAACCCCGTAAGAAAAACAATGCCACCCAACCAGAGCTCCCAAGGACTAAACCACTACCCAAAGAGTACACATGGGGGCACCCATGGCTCCAGCTGCATATGTAGTAGAGGATGGCCTTTTTTTGAATCAATGGGAGGAGAAGCCCTTGGTTCTGCCAAAGCTGGATCCCCCAGTGTAGGAGAATGTTAGGGTGGGGAGGTGGTAAGGGGCAGGTGGTTGGGTAGGGGAAAAAACTCATAGAAAAAGGGGCATGGGGATGGGTTGGGGGGTTATGGAAAGGAAACTGGGAAAGGGGATAACATTTGAAACATAAATAAATAAAAATATCCAATAAAAAAAATTATCCTCCAGGACCACCCTCCAGATCCTGACTTGCTGAGTATCCATCCAATTCCTTTAAATTGTCAATAAAAATGATAGGAACAATAGGAACAATGTCTTACTTTTCTGGTCTTGTACATTCTTATAATACCTCTGTCCACCCCTGGGTTTTTTTTTTCTTTAAAAAAATAAAAATCATACCAATCATACAGTTAATTCATTTCTTCTGATTCCCTACAAGACTGGGTTATCCTTGTGCTTAGCACAGCTCTTACACAAAATGTTGCATACATAATGAATATCTAACAAAACATTATAAATTAAAAAAAATCAATGCACAGACTTCAGGCATGTATAATTTGAAACATGTCATATCCATTTCTTTTGTGGTGGTCCCTTCTACTTGGTTAGACTTTCTGTATTTTTGATGCAGTATTTGAAGTTTCTTCTCTTGTTTAGGCAGTATTCATAGCAATTCATTTCCCCTCCCCCCAAAACAGCGGAAGTATATCATTTTGATCTATTACATGTGCATCTTGAAGTAGGATTTCATTTTAAATTATTTCAATTGGTTGGCCTGATTTCCATCAGAGATTTCATTTTAAGTTGTTATTTTAACCCTCCGATCAGAATAGCTGTTCTGTAAAGGAAAGGAATAAAACGTTCGGGGAAGATAGCCGTGTCTATCAACACTACATTAAAATGCAAATGCAGCACAAACCGGAGGAGTTGCCAAACAATCTGGATCACTTCCGCGTCCCAGAGAAAAACTCAAATCACTCATTTTCTCCGTCGAAAGCCACAGCCAGTCTAATGCATAGCATTTGAAAGGAAGCAGGCTGCAAAAATGAAGCATCGCGTATTCAATCTTCATACTTGGTGACTCGGTGAGGACTCACAGAGTCAATTCTAACATATTTTTAAAAAAAGGACAGTAAACTATCATTTTAAAAATGTTGTGTATTTTTATGCATATTTCTTCCGAACAATTTTGAGTTTGTAGGAAGGCCTAACCCCACTTTTTAAGCCTCACTGTCTCCAAAGACCTTTCCCACCGGCCAACAAAACTTAGTTATTCTTTTCCTTTACTTTGGGGTTGTAGATTAGTTGCGAGTTTCATGAAGAGTCTGTTCAGGTTCATAGCAGCCTTATTCATAATAGTCAGAAGCTGGAAAGAACCCATATGTCCCTCAACAGAGGAATGGGTTCAGAAAGTGTGGTACTCAGCTATTAAAAACAATGATTTCATGAAATTCAGAGGCAAATGAATGGGACTAGAAAATATCATCCTGAATGAGGTAACCCAGTCACAAAAGAGAGAGAGAGAGAGAGAGAGAGAGAGAGAGAGAGAGAGAGAGAGAGAGAGAGGGAGGGAGAGAGGAGAGAGAGAGAGAGGGAGGGAGAGAGAGAGAGAGAGAGAGAGAGAGAGAGAGAGAGAGAGAGAGAGAGAGAGAGAGAGAAATCTATACATGGTATGCAATCATTGATAAGCGGACATTAGGCCGAAGCTCAAATTATACAAGATACAATCTGCAGACCGCATGAAGCTCAAGAAGAAGGACGACCAAAGTGCGCATGCTTCAGTCCTTCTTAAAAGGGGGAACAAAAATATTTGTAGGAGGAGATATGGAGACAAAGTTTGGAGCTAAGACTGAAGGAATGGCCAGACACTACCCCACCTGGGGATCCAGCTTATGTACATACAACCACCAAACCCAGACAATATTGCTGGTGCCTAGAAGTGCATGCTGACAGGAGCTTGATATTGCTGTCTCCTGAGAGGCTCTGTCAGAGCCTGACAAATACAGAGGCAAATGCTAACAGCCAACCATTGAACTGAAAATGGGGTCCCCATTGGAGGACTTAGAGAAGGGATTGAAGGAGCTGAAGGGGCTTGCAACCCCTTAAGAACAATACCATCCAACCAGAGCTCCCAAGGACTAAACCATCATCCAAAGAGTACACATGGACAGACCCATGGCTCCAGTGGCATATATAGAAGAGGATGGTCTTGTTGGGCACCAATGGGAAGAGAAGCCCTTGTTCCTGCCAAGGCTGGAACCCCCAGTGTAGGGGAATGTCAGGGCAGGGAGGCAGGAAGGGGTGGGTGGATGGGTGAGCACCTCATACAAGAAGGAGGAGGGGAAATGGGATAGAGGGTTTATGGATGGGAAACCGAGAAAGAGGATAACATTTGAAATGTAAATAAAAAAATAAGCAATAAGAAAAACAGAGTCTGTTCAGCTCCTTGTTTTCTTGCAGGACCTGGTTATAAAGCTTCATATTTTAAGGATTTTTTTTCCTTTCCTCGATGCTACACTGTTCTCTGCAGCTTTACCTCTGACTCATTTCCTCTACCTCACAGCACTTCACCACTTTTGATCTGCTAGTGTTCTAGCCCCTCTAAGCAAGCTGCGGACTCAGAATCCTTGCTCTTTATTTTGCCTACAAGGCTTCCTTTCCCTTTCAAATCAGTAGAGGATGCTTCTTGGTTTCCTTAAGTAAGGTCTGTGATGATTTAAATAAGAATAGATCCCTTAGGTTCACTCCTTTGAATGCTCAACCCCAATTGGTAAAACCGTTGGGAGGGATAAAGAGAAGTAGTCTTGTGGGAGTAGTGTGGCCTGATTGAAGGAGGTATGTTACTAGGGGTGGGCTTTGAAGTTTTTAAAGTCCACCAGGCCCTCCCACACCTATCCCCAGTCATTCCCAGTTTGCTTTCTCTCTGCCTCCTGCTTTTGGATCAGCCACAAGCTCTCAGCTACTGCTCTAGCACCCTGCCTGCCTGCTGCCTGTTCACTGTCATGATGCATGTGGCCTCTACCTCTGAAACTGTAAGCAAACACCCAGTTCAATGCCTTCCTTCTTTTATAAGTTGTTTTGGTCATGATGCCTCTGAGCAGCAATAGAAAAGTAGCTAAGACATGTAGGACTTGTTTATTTCCGTTTTGAGATTGTACAGTTCACACTAGGACTTTATGTTTAGGTAAGCACTCTACCACTGAGCTATACTCTCACTCCTCCGTCCTAGGCCTTTATTCTAACAGCAGCCAAAAGCTATACCCTCTTCTTCATTGTGTGTTATTCTTTATTTCTGTGGCATGTACTACTCAGTGACACATTTTATACACACACACACACCCCTACAAAATTTTTACTCATTTTATTTTAACGCATCCTTCATGAAAGCAATAGTTTTGTTTATATTACTTTTCCTTTTTGGTAAATTTCCAAATGGTTTGTGGACCATGGTGAATCAACAAAATGATCTTTGTTAGATTCACGATGAGGAAACAGTGAAACAATTTTCAAACATTGATTTTATTGTTTTTAATTGGGTGAATGTGTGTGTTGGGGTGGGGGGCTATGTGCGTATGAATGCGGTCCCCATAGGCCAGGGGCATTGGATCTCCTGGACCTGGAATTACAGGCAGTTGTAAACCATCAACCTTGGTGCTAGGAACTGCACTCTGGTCCTCGGTCCTCCGCAGGAGCAGTGACCTCTGCTAACCCCCAAGTCACCTCTGCAGCCTGAGCCAAACAATCTAGAAATGGGCACTCAACAAACACTCTGAGATATTAAGTGGCACTTCAAATACAGTGGAAAGACAGCGCTTAAACTGCAGTCTCCAACTCTTTAAACAGCTAACAGAGGAGTGTGTGTCAACTGGGCCTTCTCATCTCAGGGGAATCATATAATAATTCTTCACTCTTTCGCACCCTTGACTTTAAAACAGAATTTTGGATTTGTTGGGAAAGCAGAATTTGTAAGTGACGAAAACATACCCATAAACGTGGCCTCCTGGGTAGATCCAGTCTTATAACCTCATGCTACATACACAAGTAGCCATATCCTCTTCTCCCTCAGGAAGATTCTTCACAGTGTAGCTTTGAAGGATGAAGTAATTTCCTTGACAAGTTTCTAATAGTAAGACATTAGATTCCTCCAAGCTATGCTGAGCAGTCCACTTGAGTAAAGAAGCCAGTGAAATACGGCTAAAGATATTTCTATTGGATAACAGTCTAGATGTTGGACTGTCATCTCAAAATGTAGTCTATCATTTAAACTTTTGAGGAACAATACCACATTATCCATTCTAGAAAGATTAGAGCAATTTTGGGTTAGAAGTGTCCATGGTGTCTGTGAAAAAACTAGTCATTGCTATTCTTGCCTGGTCTTACTTGCTTGTTATGCTTTTCTGGTTGATTTCCCTGGGGAGGCCTGCTCGTTTGTAAAGGAAAGTAGAGGGGAGTAGGTTTGTCAGGAGGGGAGAGAGGAAAAACTACGGACGGGGTATAACATATGAAAGAATTTAAAAACGTTTGTCAGTTTGATAGGTGAAAATGTGTCCTTTCCCAATTATTTTATTGCTACTACTAAGGTTGAAAAGTTATATTTCTTAATCATTTTGATTTCTGTGATGTATTTATTCTTTAAAATATTTTAAGAAATTTTCTTTTTTAATCATGTGTGTGTATGTATGTGTGTTTGTGTGTGTGTGTGTGTGTGTGTATGTGTGTGCCCGCACGCATGTATGTGCATGCAAACACACGAGTGTAGATGCTTCCAGAGTCTAGAAGAGGGCCTAGATATCCTGAAGCTGAAGTCACAAGCATTCATAATCCACCTGATAGAGATTTTTGAAACTCAGCTTCAATCCTCTGCAACAGCAGTATGTGATCTTGACCACTAAGCCATCTCTCCTGCATACTTATTCTTCTTCAGGTCCAACTGAATTTCAGAAAAACTTTAGGTACATTATGAAAATTAAATTGCACATATATACATAAATATTTTATCCCATTTTTGGCCTTCTTCCTGATACACTGGCTTCTATACATTTTTCTTCTTTCTCTGATGAGATTTCAGAAAGCAAAGAAAATTACTAAAAATTATTTTCTCTGATTCTTGTTCATAAAACTTTGTTTTATGAATTTTTAATATCTTTACATTGAGTGACATACTCATGTAAGAAAGTCTGAAAACATTTTGTGAGCTTTTTATCAGTATTAATATCTTCTGGCAAAGTAATATGGAAACTAAGGGCTAGCCAGCTTTGCCCTTACCATTCATTAGATTCATTAGTCATTCATCTTTCTCTGTAGACCTCATCACTTGTAATAAATTTAAATTTTATTATATATCTAATAATTTTATATGGCAACCAACTGCTGGTTTATGTAAACTATTTCATCACCTCACAGGGTAAATTTCTTTTTACAATATTTTCTTAATTCATTTCAAACAATGCTTTCTGTTACATTTTATGTTCATTCTGACACAATTCTTAACAATCTCGTCAGAATTTCCTTGAACCAGTCATTTTAATGTCAAAACTTAATGTCTATAATGTTCCATTCTCTAGCATAGCAAGCGACTGAAATCAGCAGTGATAAGAGTGACCTAGATGACCCCAGAGAGATAGGCTGATGCTCCCTGGACTCCGGGCTCATACACTTTCTGCCTTGGCATCTGGTGAACCTGTCTTCTCTCTGGGTTTCTCTAAGCCTCTAGCTATGCTGAGGAATTGGCAAGCCCACATCTATGTATGATGTTATGAATCCCATATTCTCTATTTCCCAAGGCAGCAGAATGGTCCAGCTGGCTTCAATTCTGCTCGTATTTTTCACACAGATTAAAAACTGTGTTAAAAGTCTGTAACATTTATTTATTAAAAGGAAAACGAGAAAAATATAATTACAGATTTATAAATTGAAATCTCCCTCCCTCTTTTTCCCTCCCCTTCCCTCCCTCCCCCCTCTCTCTTTCTCTCTCTTTCTCTGTGTATGCATGAGTTTAGATGTATGTGAACTGTGTGTACATGTATGTACACATACATGTGAAGGTCATATGTTGATTTCGGTGCCTTTTTCAGTTACTCCATGAAACTGGCAGGCAGGGTCTTCCACTGAACCCAGAGCTTGCAGATTCTGATCTATCTAGCCAGTTTGCTCTGGCTGTCCTGTCTCTGGCTTCTGAGCTCTGGAATTAATTACAGAGAGTCTTCCAACCTCTCCAGGTCTGTGTGTGAACCCTGGGGAGCTCTCTCCTTATGCTCACATGGTCAAGTACTTTATCTGCTGAATTGTCTCCCCAGCTTCAGGAGCTGAAGTAAGATTTTACTCCCACTTTTTGATTTTAGTTGGTAGAAAATAATCTAACCTATCTTCTCAGTAAGATGATATTACGAGATGGCTAGTAGAAGTGTATACGGTATGTGCACATACATGTACACACAGTTCTTGAAGTAGAATTTTCTGATTGTAGTGAGAGAGCTGTGGACATTTAGACTCTATGATTACAGAAATTATGGGCCCAAGCAGCTTCTGTTAGTTACGCATCTTTGAAGCTTGTTATAACCTCGGAGAGTCTTTGTGTCTTGAGTTCTGATAGGAACAACTCCCTTTGGTAATTCTTGAGGAACCCACAGGTAGCATGAATAATGTGGAGTTGTCCAGCACCAAAGTGACCCACCTACACCTCATGTGTGGGTGCCCTAAGCTACAGTGTCTTGTTAACAATAGAACGCAACATCTAGTTTGCTTGTGTATTTGAACCTTAGGAAAATGTTTGCCTAGGTGGCCTAGTTTGTATAAGGCACCTCATCAGCCTACCTTTACAAAGAATTTTATTTGTAATTTTTTGTATTTGTATTTAATGATTTTATGTGTAAGAATGTCTGTGTACCGTGAATGTGTCTGGTATGTATGGTAAGAAAAGTAAGGGGGTTTCCTGGAACTGGGGTTACACATGGTAGTGAATGGCCACATGAGTTCTAGGAATCCAATCTTCTGTGCTCTTAACCACTGAGGCAGGCACCTCTCTAGCCTAACACGCTCTTTTTTTTTTTTTAATTAATTTATTTTTTTGAAGTTCTTTTTTTTTTTTTTTTTTATTAACTTGAGTATTTTTTATATACATTTAGAGTGTTATCCCCTTTCCCGGTTTCCGGGCAACCATCCCCTTCCCTCCCCCCCCTTCCTTATGGGTGTTCCTCCCCATCCTCCCCCATTGCCGCCCCCCCCAACAGTCTAGTTCACTGGGGGTTCAGTCTTAGCAGGACCCAGGGCTTCCCTTCCACTGGTGCTCTTACTAGGATATTCATTGCTACCTATGAGGTCAGAGTCCAGGGTCAGTCCATGTATAGTCTTTTAGGTAGTGGCTTAGTCCCTGGAAGCTCTGGTTGTTTGGCATTGTTGTAACATATGGGGTCTCGAGCCCTTCAAGCTCTTCCAGTTCTTTCTCTGATTCCTTCAACGGGGGTCCTGTTATCAGTTCAGTGGTTTGCTGCTGGCATTCGCCTCTGTATTTGTTGTATTCTTGCTGTGTCTCTCAGGAGAGATCTACATGCAGTTCCTGTCGGCCTGCACTTCTTTGCTTCATCCATCTTGTCTAATTGGATGGCTGTATATGCATGGGCCACATGTGGGGCAGGCTCTGAATGGGTGTTCCTTCTGTGTCTGTTTTAATCTTTGCCTCTCTATTCCCTGCCAAGGGTATTCTTGTTCCCCTTTTGAAGAAGGAGTGAAGCATTCACATTTTGATCATCCATCTTGAGTTTCATTTGTTCTAGGCATCTAGGGTAATTCAAGCATTTGGGCTAATAGCCACTTATCAATGAGTGCATACCGTGTGTGTTTTTCTGTGATTGGGTTACCTCACTCAGGATGATATTTTCCAGTTCCGAACATTTGCCTATGAATTTCATAAAGTCATTGTTTTTGATAGCTGAGTAATATTCCACTGTGTAGATGTACCACATTTTCTGAATCCATTCCTCTGTTGAAGGGCATCTGGGTTTTTCCAGCTTCTGGCTATTATAAATAAGGCTACATGAACATAGTGGAGCACGTGTTCTTTTTTATATGTTGGGGCATCTTTTGGGTATATGCCCAAGAGAGGTATAGCTGGATCCTCAGGCAGTTCAATGTCCAATTTTCTGAGGAACCTCCAGACTGATTTCCAGAATGGTTGTACCAGTCTGCAATCCCACCAACAATGGAGGAGTGTTCCTTTTTCTCCACATCCTCGCCAGCATCTGCTGTCACCTGAGTTTTTGATCTTAGCCATTCTCACTGATGTGAGGTGAAATCTCAGGGTTGTTTTGATTTGCATTTCCCTTATGACTAAAGATGTTGAACATTTCTTTAGGTGTTTCTCAGCCATTCGGCATTCCTCAGCTGTGAATTCTTTGTTTAGCTCTGAACCCCATTTTTTAGTAGGGTTATTTGTCTCCCTGCGGTCTAACTTCTTGAGTTCTTTGTATATTTTGGATATAAGGCCTTTATCTGTTGTAGGATTGGTAAAGATCTTTTCCCAATCTGTTGGTTGCCGTTTTGTCCTAACTACAGTGTCCTTTGCCTTACAGAAGCTTTTTAGTTTTATGAGATCCCATTTGTCGATTCTTGATCTTAGAGCATAAGCCATTGGTGTTTTGTTCAGGAAATTTTTTCCAGTGCCCATGTGTTTGAGATGCTGTCCTAGTTTTTCTTCTATTAGTTTGAGAGTATCTGGTTTGATGTGGAGGTCCTTGATCCAGTTGGACTTAAGCTTTGTACAGGGTGAAAAGCATGGATCGATCTGCATTCTTCTACATGCTGACCTCCAGTTGAACCAGCACCATTTACTGGAAATGCTATCTTTTTTCCATTGGATGGTTTTGGCTCCTTTGTCAAAAATCAAGTGCCCATAGGTGTGTGGGTTCATTTCTGGGTCTTCAATTCTGTTCCATTGGTCAGAATTGAAGACCCAGAAATGAACCCACACACCAACACGCTCTTTATAAAGAAAATATTTCAAATTAATTTGCACTATTATACCCCAAAGACTTTAATTGGAAGCATTTTTTTTCTTAAAGACACCTGTCCTCTTGTTCTAGTGCCAAATGAACCAATCTCTTCAACAATTACAGCCACTTTGCCCACACCTGCTTTGTCTGCAACTGTAAATGAACAAAGACTCCTTTCCATACCAAACTGCACACTTCCTACATCTGATTCAAATTTTGCTCTGCATACTTGCTATAAACCTGACTAAAAGCAACAAGTGATGACCACACTACGGTCTGAATAAATGCTGTCTTGGAATTTTGTCTGCAATGTGAGATAGCTCATTATGTTAGAAGTAAACCTCACCTAAAAAATTAAGGACATGAGCATATAATATAGGTCAATTCTTTGGCAGAATGCAGTACAGATGGAGTCAACCTAATGTCCTTCTCCTCACCATCACTCCCAGAAGCACAACCTTTGCTGTTTGCATTTCTATTGATGCTTTGGCTTTCTCGTCTCCCAGAAGAATGGCCTCACTAAGTTGCAATGGCCTCTGCTTATAATATTTAAGGGCTTCTCTACCTTGCATCACCACACTCTTCTGTATTCCTCCAATAAATAATCTAATTTCAAAGACTCTCCTGGTCAGTTTTATTATAATATTGGCTTTCATTGCTTGTTACTGTCCTTTCTTCTGTGACAAAATATCTGACAGAAATCACTAATGGAGAAAGGACATATTTTTTTCCTCACATCCTCAAGATATGTTACTTTCTGTTGGTTGGGAAGGCATGTTAACATGGAGTCGAAGTACAGAGTCATAGTTGCTCACATCTTGGACTGTAGAGAACGTACTGGAAGCCATATTTGGGTAAAGACATCAAAGGCCCATAATTCATTGAACCACTTCTTTCAGTGAGACCCACCCACTACCTTCAAAAGGTCAACAACCTCCCAAACAGTACCACCTGCGGGTGACCAACAGTTCAACAAATAAGCCTGTGGAACCATTGCAGTTAAAGGAACAGATTAACACCAAGCATGTTTAAGGTCCCTTGTGAATGCTAGCCAGCTTTCTGGTCAGGAAGTCATGATGACTTGTCTCTGTTTTAATTTATCTTAACATTTCAGCATGGGAAGAAGAAGTCGTTTCTGCGATTGCATCTACATGAGAGGTCCTTAATAGAACAATTGCCACTTCATCAGTGCAATTAGTCCAGGAGCTATAAAAGATGTCTAGCAGCAAATATTTACCATATTTTCTTTCATGATCCTGCCAGAGCATACCTTTTTGCTGTTGAAAATTTTAAAAGGAAATGAATAGCATTAGCTACTTTCCTTTGGAAATACTTCAGTTCCAAATGGAGTTTCCCTGAGTTTCGGCTCCCCCCCCCCAAGGCTTTCCTGCATTTGTGCCTTTAGAACAGAGCCAAAGGCTGTCATTGTGATTTGTGTAGATGACAGCTACTACTGATTCCTATTCAGCCCCAAGGAGGAGCGCTTCCAAGTTGTCTGTGTGCAGTTTCTATAGTCAATGGGGTCTTTGAGTATCTGTGGCTACCTGTCCTAGAAGAGTTGAGCACACCATTATGAGTCACAGGTTTTGGAGATTGCCCCAGGTGACCCTTGATCCCAAAGCCGTAAGAGATTTTAGGTTTCATAAGAAAAGGCTTCTCACTTTTAGTGTTAAAAGGAAAGTATGATTAGCGAAATCCAAGCAGATACTTAGTGCCTTTGAACATCCAGCCACTTTGCTAATTTTAAGTTCACTGTGAGCTTCGCACTTTGAAGTTCCACTGAATTCTTTCTATTTAAAATTTCAGGAACTCCATACAATTTAATGGACTGGATTAAGACAAATAGATGACCAAATTTAAATTTGTTTTGGCCACAGATTCCATTATTTTCATTGTACCTGAGATGAAGAAGAGGTTCCTATAGCCAGATTCAGGTAAACTATAAACATCAAAAATTTGCCTTAGAAAAATATGAACATGATGTGTCCATTTCATGTCATATGACATCAGCACTATGGTCTTTAACACAGGCTCCTCATGCTGGCTTTTCCTTGTTTCTGCAGGGGAGTTATTAGATTTGATGGAACCCTAGATTCCCCCCAAATCGGAGGTATTTGTAGAATCCTGAGGTGAGCATATAGAACCACAGGGGATAAATACATTTCTTGAGAGAAGAAAGCCTGCTTTTATTCAGGGTGAAAATGAAGTTTCCCTTTTACATGTTGGAAGGAGGGTAATGCCTAAACTTTAAAAAGCAGTCGTGACTTTTTATTTAGCATGTAACAAAGGGAATATTGAACATCTCCTTCAGTAAAGAGGTTATGGGAGGAGTCCTCAGGACATTTCTGTTGGAGTGACCCAGGGTGCCTTAGTGGTCCATTTCCATTCAGCCTTTCTCAGAATATTTCCTTTATAAGGACAGCTACATGCTTTATTATTAACTTTTCCTCTTTTCTGGGACAGAATCTGACAAATGCAACATAAGAACGGGGAGATTTCTCTTGCTTCATGATTGAGTGTAGTCTATCATTGTGAAGAAATCATAGCAGCACGGTTGTGCTATTGTAATGTGTCTGCAGTGAGAAAACTGTGGGAGATGCTGTTGCTGTTCTGTTCCTATTCATTGAGTCTAGGGCCCCACAGATGACCGCTATCCATAGTCATGGTGAATCTTTACCCATTACCGAAGTCTTTCAATTTTAATCTGTCAATATTTAACTATACAATTATAGAAAGTGAAACTACATCATGTGAAGATGTTATTGTGTTGGAGAACCCTGCTATTAAGATCCCCATATATCATGTCCCAATATCTCTCTGCACTCAGCACAAAATTGAGGACTGGGCTTCCCTTTCTCTGTCTAACCTTAGAGTGTCTCTGAGTCCAGACACCCGACCTTTTTTGGAAAATCACCCTGAGCAGAGCTCTCTGCAAACCCTGCATGACTCAGTACCCAAGTCCCAATATAGCTTCCTGCCCATATGATAACTAGGTACTGTGTTATGACCGATAAGCTCTTTCCACCTTATATACCTTACTCTAGGAACAGTAAAATGAGCTGTCTCAATGAAGCTGATTCCTGCAAGTCCTTCCATTTGAACCTGGATCACAACCACTTCTTGGTCTGGTGGTCAGTGACCCATGAGGAAAAGAGAGACCCACATCATTGTTTTGGTAAATAAATTTAAATATACTGAAATAAATCCCCCCAAGGGGTTCATTGACTTGGCAGTGTTTTATTCATGAATTTGTTATGATAATGGAAATCAGACGCAAGATCTTATGCATGCGTGGTGAGTGTTCTAACCGGTGTGGTATACCTCCAGTTTTTTTTTTTGGTTTTTTTTTTTTTTTTTTTTTTTTTTTTTTTGTATTTTGAGACAAGATATTAGTAAGTCACTCCAGCTGTGTTTCAAATCATTGTGTGTGCAGCCCAGGCAGGATTTCTGCTCATGATTCTCCTGTCTCAACCTCCCGAGTATCTGGAATTATAGGACTACTTCAGCAGCCCTATAGATTTTTCAAGAGTATTTTTAAGTTATAAATTTGAGTCAAAATAAAAAAATAATGAAATAACAGCTGATTTATCTTCATCAAGTATTTTGAGTGTTGATATGAAAAGAAAAGGCTCATTAATAGAACTAATGACGGTTTCCCAGGAAGGGCACATTTTAAGTGTGGGAGGAAGGCATATGGATCCATTTTTACTTTAAAAATGTTTTCTATTCTGAGATTGCTTTTTTAGAGAGAGGCAGTGAGATTGGGTGAAATTTAGTTTGAGTTTAAGGTAGAGTGTTTTGTAATGAAATCACAGGCCTGACTTAAGCCAATTCAGTCTAATTAACCAAAGATGCCATTTAACAAAATAGTAAGAGTTCAATTTTTTATTCCTTTGTCATTGCTGTGATAAAACACTGACTAAGGCAACAGAAGAAGAAAGTGTTTATTTGGGTTTACAGTTCCAGAGGTTTAGAGTCCATGACTGCAGGGCAAAGGCACGCCTACAAGAGCAGGAAGCAGACAGAACAAACTCCAAATGGCATGCGGCTTTAGAAACATCAAAACTGACTCTTTGTGACATTTATCCTCCAGCAAGACCAAACAGCGCCACCAACTAGGATCAAGTGTCCAAACATCTGACTCTATAGGGACAGTCATTCAAAGCACCATAAGTTTCTAAGAAGAAAGATCTGAATTTCAAAAATGCATGGATAAGGCTGTCAGATGGAAATATTTGACGTGGCAAAATCACATGACTTTTGATTTTCCATGCTCTAGGGAGAGCTAGCTTGGGTAATGAGTGCCTGAGTCCCATCTCTACCTCTGTCTCCATTCTAGGTCTGGTATCTTTCTGAAATGTTTCAGCAAAAAGCTTTAAATGAAGCCAATGAGACTTGATGTGAAAGAGATGTTTAAACCATCTGCAGGAAAAGTTTTTATAAAATAGTCCAAAATGGAATCCAGTTGTAAATATTACTGGTATATAACCAAATTAACAAGACAAAACAAAAATTAAAGAATCAGACAATTTATGGGGAAAATTGTGGTTATTTCATTTGCTTAAGATCAAAGGATCACAATAATTAGGTCATATATAGAGCCAAACTAACTTCAGAAACGTTCAGGTAACAGTAGTAGGAAAATACATAAGACATAATTTAAATGTACAGAAGCTTTGATAAATAAATACGTATATATGGATGGAAACAGAAAGGCATCTGAAGGACGCCTGAGGTAATTATACCTGGGTATAAATATTGAATTTTTAAAATGTTTTTCCTCATAATATAGTTATCTTTGCTTTACTGTGAGCAAATGGTGTACTCAGCAAGAAATGAAGGTATTCAATATTATTTCAATACTGGAATATTTCAGTGTTTGGAGAAAGCATGCAAACAACACTATTCATACATTTTTTTTTGCTTCCAAACATATCACTTTGAGGTTTAATCCCAAACCTGTGCTTCACATTACCTTTGTGGGTGAAAACTCTCAGTTTTAGGAAGTGACAACTTAGCACTTTTTATTCTATTGGCAACGCTATCTAGTTAAGATTGATGAGCCCACATGTTGAGTAATGCACACCGATTTTTCTCAGGAACAGAAGCATTTGTAGAGATTGATAGAGCAGTTCCATTCAGACGATACATACTTTTCCTTTGTAGACATTTTTACTAAAACCCAAAACACCAAAACAGTTTCCTTAGCTTGATCTTTTCACTTCTCTATTTGCTCTGGGCTAAGAAGCAAACAAATCCTTTGAACGTCATTGTTTATAACCTAGGCAAGGATGGATGAAGTATACACACAGTATAAACAGCTAGAAAATGCCTGGATAATATGAAAATACCCTTGACTACATATACATTCCCAGAGGTGGTTTTAGTTACACTGTCCTTCAGATTTTGCATTAATATTAAGATAGATTTTTGTGTTATCCCTGTGATGTTTAAGTTTGGTGTTCTAAATAGGCTTCATTTCCTCAATCTTTTCCGAATATTTTAGAATAATTTGATCCTCCTTCACCCAGAGTTGCACCATAGAGTTCTCCAGTTGCTTCTTGCTTGCAGGACAGCTATGAAAACCTTAGCATGGCTTTGCATGATCAGGTCCCTCCCTGATAATCCTGTCCTTTCACTAGCTTGCCCTACTGCCGCTAAAGCAATCTTCCAAATACCAAAGTTTTCCCTAAAACCTGGGTTCCTCCCAGACGATGCTTTGGCTGGCTTTCCCTTTATATTAAATGTTCACTGCCCCTGACCCTGCCAATTCTCTAACAGGAACAGTTTGATCCTGCATACTTATAAATTAATTAAACTGTCTTGGTGAACCCTTGCCTACCTGTCCAAGGGTGATATAGTTCTTCCTTTGTTTTCACTCCCATAATACTCTGAAGTTGATCTCCACATACTGTTTGTCATACGGCAATTTAAGCATAGTGTTTCATTATTCCTGTGCCTCCCTTAGACGGTCTCTCCAAGAGGATGGAGATGATGTGAAATTATCACTGTTAGTTGTGTTCAGGTCAATTTTCTTGAACTAAACCATGAGAAAGGCTATGTAATAGGAATCCATCCTTGAGTGTAGTTTGGCAAGATGGCCATGGATATACTTCTGCTTATAAGGTTCTTTCCCCAGTATTACATTCTTACTGGTAGAAGGGGGAAAAGGCAAGAATGGGACTCAGCATGGGTTAACTCTCCAGTGGTGTACATTTTTACTGTTAACAAACATGTTGCTTTCTCCTTAGGGTTTCGTGAAGTCCTATGGCCAGGATCCACAGAAAACAGCTCTTCTCATTGTGGAGTATTTGTAGAAACTTCTCAGCAAGTAAGCAATATTATTAAGCTTTACTATGTGCCAAGCTTTCTCTATGCATTGTGTGTGTGTGTGTGTGTGTGTGTGTGTGTGTATAATATATATATGTATATATTATATATATGCATTTAATCAATCCAATAACCTCTGTGATAACAGATAACATTACTAACCCTATTGAATGGTGGAGAAAGTACAGGCATGGTTAGTAAAAATCATTTCTGTCTGTATTACAAATAAGTGGGAAAAATACTAACAGCATTAGGATCTAAATCCAGATGATATGAGCCAGATCTCACAGCTTTCTACCAGCCGTGATCAAGGCTGTGTTTTATTGCTGCCGTCTCAAAGTATTAGCTTCTAAACCCTCACTCATGAGGCTCAAGGTCGCCCCTAACTGAGCACAGCTGCCTGTTGATGTGATTCCCTTTAAAGCTCAAAAGGCAGCCATCAGACGTTCATGCAGCCTTGGCCTCTCTTGTGGCTCTTATTCACATTACTTGTTTCCCTTGCTACTTGGCTCTTCTGTCCTTCACTCCAGTTTGCACACTGCAGCCACTGATCTGAAAGAACACACATATATTTAATTCACTACCCAGGAAAGCCCTTTGCTACTACCCTGACTGCTTTTGAGACAGCGCTTAAACACCTGAACATAAACTGGAAGACTTACATGTAGCAGGACTACACTCCAATGACCCCCAACTTCTCCCGATGTATTAGATTCTCTCTGCATTTGCACAAGCTGTCTCCTGCCTTTCCTGTACCCCATGTCCTAGGCATTCCCAGAGAAACAGCACTAATAGAACATACAGAGATATAGAAGAGATTTGGTATCAAGGGTTGGCTCTTAAGGTTATGAAGGCTAAGAAATTCCACGATCTGACCTCTGCGAGCTACAGAACAAGGAAAGACAGCCCTGTTATACTGGTCTAAGACCATAGGTCTTATTAGTAGGAGTGCTCATATCCCAGGGCAGAAGGATAGGACATCCTGGCTTGAGCAAAGAGAGCAAGTCTGCCTCTTGTCCACCTTTTGTTTTCTCCAGATCCATCACTGGATTAGATGATGCCCCAGGCACTGGCGAGAGTAAGCTCCTTTCACTGCATACTCATTTTGATTACTAGCTTCTTGAAGAAAGATTCTCAAAGAAATATCCAGAAATAATATCTACCAACTCTCTGGCCATCTGTTAGTCAAGTCAACTTGATATATAAAGTTAATTATCACACTCAATTTCTATGAAATTCTTATTCTTACTTTGCTGAAGTTGACCATAAAAATTAGCTCCAGACTATTGGACCTTAGAAAACAATTACTTCAACTTACTCTTCTGTTAATCTTATCTGTCACAGGATAAACAGAGGAAGCAACTGGACCAACATAGAGTTGGTTTCCTGGGGCCACTTAAAACATTACAACAAACTATGACTTCAAGCAAAACACCCCTTTTAAAGCACACCTTTTAAATCATCAGAGGTGTAATGGTAAGGATTCTGAACTCAAGACCACTCAGCCAAAATCAAGGTTTATGAAGAACCTTGCTCTTTATGGAGGCCCTAGAGAAACTCTCTACCTTACCTCTTCATGGGGCTGTGAACATTTCTTGACACGTAGCTGCAACTTTCAAGTCTCTATAGGCCCTCACACTAGCTTAACTTTACTGGTTGCAGCACAAAATCTGAGATCATTCCTCAGTCTCAAAACCCTTAATGTAATCATATCTGTGAACATTTGGAGTCCATACAAAACACAAGTTCCAGGGATTGAGATGCATTCTTTAGGCAACATTTCTTAGCCTCCCACATATGGGAATTTGTGGAACCCTGTCATAGTCAGCTCTGCACTGAGGCAAGGCAGTCAAGCTTTTGTAACCCTCAGATGGCAAATCATGAGCCAGATTATACCTAAGCATAAGCAAGTACCCTTGTCAAGAGGCCTGTTGCCTTAAGGCAATTTCTGGGGAAATATTTGCTTTGTGTCTACAGCACAAAATACCACTGACAGTTGGCGTTGGTACTCTGGTCCCAAAGAGGTAATCTCAGTGGCATACCACATCTACCTTTTAGGATCTGTAACTGTACCAGTTATTGATTTCTGGATTTTATATTTTACTCTGTCATGAATCCTTCTGTAGTCTTAGACCAATGCCTATGCCAAAGAAATAAATATCACTTCATGAAACCCTCCTGCACCAGGCCTCTCTCCACATTCTTTTCAGGTATAGAATTATGTTTTTAATGAATTCACAGTACTTTATTCATCTTTTATGCCCCTTTTATTGCATCATGACATGTCTGTCTGTCTGTCTCTGTCCTCCTTTACTAAAACTGTTAGGCTTTTACGGGTAGGTTACCTTCTCTGTTCTATTTGCAGCTGCCACGTTATCTGGCGGACTGTAGGTCCTCATAAATTGTTAATGAATGAACTAATAAATGTGGCTTAGAGCAGCCACTGTCTGCCTCTTCATCAATTGATGGAGCAGACGGAACAGCCAACCGTGTGAACAGAAGCCATCAAGCATGTCCAACCAAAGTGACTGAGTGTGTATCGGGAGGCAGTAAAGTAAACAATATCTCAAGGGTCACAGCTGTTTCCCTCTGCCTCTCAGCCAAGAAATGCCATGATTTACTTTCTGTTCTTGCCAAGGATGAAGAAATAAAGTCATAAACAAAGAGTGAACAAGTGAAGAATTACTTGGCTTGGATGGACGGGTCAATCTGCTTGCCCACCTGTGGCTAAGCAAGTGTGATCAAAGAATAATATCCTTTTCCTTCTACCCATATCTCACTCTTTGCTTTAATGAGAGTGAAGAGATCCTGACATTGTTGCAAAGTTAGTTAATGGACAAGTAATATTCTAGGCTGTGTAACAAATATACCCTTCCTTTCCCCAGAACATTAATTGTTAAAGGGGCTCTTGTATAATATTTACTTACTAGGGGTACTAGCAAGATTTAATGGAAGCCAATTAATGTAGAAACTCCTAAGAAATTAAATTACACACACCTAAAAAAATGTTTACATGTTTTTGTAAATTTAAATTCACAAGTTATTTATTCATATTCAGTATAAAAGTTCATGTGCGTTTATTTTTGTAATCTTAGATATGTTAAAGTAACATGCACAGAGCAAAAGCTGAATCAATATTAAATGAATAGATTTTAGTATAGTTATTCTAAAAATATGCTAAAATCTCTTCTGGACTAACCTGTTATAGATACTAAAGATTGTGCCTAAGAAAAGTATGCATGTAATATATTCAACATCTCCCTACTTTTGTTATTTATAGTTACCTAATTCTTATACTGGTTTATTTATAACTCCAAGTAATATATACAAGTGCCTGTTTTTACTAGGGGTATAATGTGACCTACTTACTTTGAAGCTTTCCCATCTAAATAGTAACATAGCCAGTTTTCAGAGTATCATGTCTGTAGCTTAATGTAAGTTGATTCAGTGGTGCAGGCCTTGCTTACTTCTACAGTTGACCCTAAGCTAACAGCTTGACTTTGAATTCTCCCCTATAATTGTAATAATCTTCATGCCTATTGTATGGCCTGAGTTTGTAAGAAAATCAATAAGCCATATTGACAAAATTTTGATTATGCAAATGTTAGTCAATGTAGAACAGAGTATTGTTCATGCTATCAAGAAAGCAGTGAAGTCCTGGAGGGAAGCGAAGTAGATAATGGAGCTCTAATTGTGTTTTAGAAACGAATAAATCCATCACTCTGAGGGAAAACAAAACTCTGAAGGGAACTATGGGGCCACAGGAGCAACATATAACAGAAAATAAAGACAGCCTTTCACAGTTTTAGTCACAGAAGCATGCCGTGTTGCAAAACACACAGAACCCATACAGTTTTACCATTAGAGAGAGTCACCACCAAAAGGAAAAACACAGAAAATTATTTTGTAGCCATGTCATAATGACCCCCAAAAACATGAGAAATAAATCTATGTAGGGTATTTGTAAGCATGAAATAAAAGGGAGAATCATGTGGTTTGGTATAAACATGCCTTAACGTGTAAGAAATCACGGTTAACTTCAGAGTGATTGTTTGTCCAAGAACATATAAATACTTCTAGGCTTTTTCTACTTTCTGTTTTCTTATCATTTTTAGGACAATGGAAGTTTATGAGATAATGAACGGGTCATATTTCCTCCTTGTTTGAATGTATGTATGCACCCCTCCATCTTTGTATCCGTAATTACATATCATTGCTCCATCTGCTTATCCAGTAGAACTTTCCAGCCATCCTTAGCGCTTAGTTTACGGTTCGTGAGACTATCCCAGGAATCAGAAGTTCATCACACGGCTGGCGGACATATACTGTAGGGCAGTCTCTGAAGAAGGAATGGATGGAAACAAAGGTTCCTCTGCCAACACTTGGATTGTTGGCCTGGAAACAAAGTCATTTCTTCAACTACTCTTTCGGTCCTTTCCCCATGCTTCTATTTTGTTCTCCTGTCTTGTCCTACTATATTGTGGATTATCGTCTCTAATATTTTTGTGTCTTATTTATAAGTTAAATGTTATGATGTGTACGCGTACGGTGGGAGAAAGTCTATGTTTAGTACTACTTGCAGTTACATGGTGCGGGATCTTTTGAAAACAAAAATCAACATGGATAAAAAGAGATTATTACAGTGTGGCTTACATTCAACTTAAAATTGTGTGTGTGTGTGTGTGTGTGTGTGTGTGTGTGTGTGTATCAGAACATATGTTTTTCTGTGGAAAATATAAGTGACTTTGACTTCCTCTAGTGTGTATGAGGACTCTGTTCAAAACTAAATAATGTCCAGTTGCCTTTTCGGGGTTCTGTGTTTGGTGGTAATTATTTCCTGAAGGTTCTATTCTGAAGGTCTTGTGACTTTCTGCGCTGTTAGACTTCTTATTTTATGTACATGACAAATAGCTAGCATCTTAGTTTTCTCACCTCATGCCTGATCCAATTCATTCATATATTCAGTATGTATGTACTGATACCGCCATAAACAGCACCATACTATTGTAAACAAGCCCAGGGCCTGAACTACGAGGTTAGATTTTGTTATGAGAAGATACTGGTTGAAAAGAAACAAACAAACTAACTAATACAAATAACAAGTCAGGGTCAGGGGAGATGACTTAGACAATAAAGGGCCTGTAGGACAAGGGCAGTGACCTGAGTTCATGATATATGTATCCTGGGGTAAGGTCCACAGCGACAGGCTAATGCCTGAAAATGATTGGACAGCCAGTTTGACTGAGTCTGCGAGCTTCAAGTGCAGTGAAAGACATCTAGGATAAAAGACACTGATACTGACCTTGGGCTCCAAGCACAGGTATATTCACATGACTCTCTCCCTTCCAAGAACATGTATACACCGCATGTACATAAATACAAAAGAACAGATCCGATCATAAAAATAAAGCAAAATAAAGGGAATAGAAATTTCTGTGAGTAGAGAATTATGGCTATGTTGTGTATGTTGGTATGGAAAGTTTTACTAGCAAGCTTAGACAGAGACCCAGAAGAAGAAAGACTAATGATTTGAGAAAACTGGATAAAATTCATGCCACAAAGAGTGGAAAGCAGATGAAAAAATTCCCCGGTAAGACTAACCGGGATGTTGAGCTGGGCTTTTTATCCATGGCCAGGATTTGACAGCTTGTGGGAGCATAGACAAGCTATTGTATAGACTTCCTCAACTCTGGGGTGGGAACAGCCAGTATATACCCTAGCTTTGTCTTACCTGAATGCCATTGTTTTAGAAGAAAAATTTTGATAGCCAACCCCCCCAAGATAGGGTTTTGAAAGTTGTGAATTCCTATGCCTCCTTGCACTTCTGAGACATAGGTATGACTGGAATGTGAGATAGTACTGTATATAGAGCACTCCTGAGTGAGCTATCCAGTGAGAAATGATTTGAGTCACACTCTCCAATTCTGTGATACCTCCTGTCCTGTTTCTCTGATAGGGATATTATGATTTTATTGTATGTGCTGTGCTTAGAACTGGTATAATAATACCAAGTCAGAGCCTGCTGGAGTGACTGACATATGATATTTTAAAAGGATAATAGATGACAGCCAGGGTTTAGGATATAGAAACCAGTAATTATGACCCAACGATCTCAAGATGATCATGAACTGAATATTTCCTTCAAAACATAAAGAGATTTCAAGTGGCAGATATTCCAAAGGAGTCCTGAGAGCATAGTTGAAAAGATTATGCTTTAGAGCCTGTTCTCATTTCTTCCCTAAAAGGAACAGAGATCTGAAGAAGTGCTAGCCCATAGTTAAAAGAGAAGACACTGGCATCAGATTTCCCGGGGTTTGAGATCCCATCTGTTAAACTCAGCAGCTTGTTAAATAAGGGGTTGCCTGCAGGCCTGAAAGCCGAGGAGCAGGAAATGATCCCCTGGGATTGCTGCTCAATTAAATGAATTCGAGCTGATTATCATTAGGTTGCAGTCCCAGAACGGGTCCCCAAGGCCAGAGAGCCAGGAATGCATTTTCCTGAGTATAGGAAGCTAACAGCTGCATGGGGAGATGCTCACATAAGGAAATGATTATTTGTAGCATGTGAAGCAGCAGCTGGATAAGACACAGCAGTGCAGAGGGGTGGCATGGTGGGAAAGAGGCTCTGCTCCCTGCTCAAGGTTCATGAGCAAGTGGACTCTTTCGGGTGGGAACTAACAAGCAAGGGATCCAGGAAATCTGCCCGTGTCTGTGTGTGTACGCGTGAGTGCGTGCGTGCGTGCGTGCGTGTGTGTGTGTGTGTGTGTGTGTGTGTGTGTGTGTGTGTGTGTGTGTGTAGTGGGCGATTTACATACACTCATGGGTATATGGAGGCCAAGGAAGATTTTGAATGTCCTGCTCTATTCTTCGCCACCTCATTCTATTGAGCCAGTGTCTCTCACTGAATCTGAAACAAAGCTGAATTCTAGCAAGTCCCAGCTACCCTTTTGTTTCTGTCTCCCACAAAAGTGGGGTTTCGGGCACAAGTGTTTCCACACCCAACTTTTAATGGGGTTACTGGAGATTAGAACACAGGTCCTCATGCTTGCGCAGTAACTACTTTTACCCTCGGAGCCATCTCCCTAGCCAGAGATTTGCGTTTTTGACTTTGGTGGAATAAAACACTTTCTTGGCAGTATCCTCTGTTTTTTCCACTGGTTAAAACATCCCCTGACTCCTAGCACATCCCAGGATAGAGTATGGCACGATTTACTTAACTACGTACATTATTGCTATTTACGTTCATTTATTTGTTTCCTGTTTCCGATGGATGGGTACTAATGGATATGAAGCTAATTAAGTCCTGCTAAAATGTGCCGTGAAGTGTCCTTATGATTTCTCTATTAACACTTACACACTTCCGTATTTGCTTGTTTCCAGAGAGAAATGGGCACAGAAGACATGGCATCAGTTGTAAATGTATTTGAAACTGGAAAATATTTCTGTTGCAATGTACTTAGGTCTACTCAAACTGAGAACAATAAAGAAAATCACAAAGAAGAACGGAAAATGGCATTGTTATCCCATCTTCCCAGGTTAATTTACACGTACCATTGTAGAATATTTCTGACAGCCATTTTCCTTCGTGTAAGACATTATATTTTGAAGGTATTGTTCTAGTATTTGGCAGAATGTGATTTTAATATTCTGAATCTTTCTTATACTGTCTATTACATATGAATGATTTATCTATCTTTTCTCTTTTTGGGAGCTTTCCAAAAGGATAAACAGAAACTACTTTATCTCCATTTTCAATTCCTTCGCTATTTTATTTGTGGGACAAATAAAAGATCTTGTCTAGTCTGGGCTAGCCTTCACACACTATGCAGACAAGAACAAACTTAAGCTTCTGATCCTTCTGCATTTGGTTCCCAAGTGCTAGGATGACAGATGTGGTCCACGTCCTTGGTTTTACATGGCTCTGGGTACTGACGCCAAGGCTTTTCCGTTGCCAGGCAGACAGCCTACCCACTGAGCCACAGCCTCATCTCTAGCTTCAGTGAAGTGTGTTTTCCAAATACACTTTGTTGTTTCGTTTCTTTTTCCTCGGAGCCTAGGTTTGTTAAACAGATATTCTATATTACTCAAGCTTCTGTCTTTTGATCCCATGTTACTTTAGTTAAAATGAAAATTCCATCTTGGCGGAAGCTCTTTTCATTTCTCATTAAATGTTACTAGCAAAAGCTGAATGGTTGATACTTAAACTCGACCAAGTTGGTTTCTTTTGGGATAATGCAATTAAGGATAGGAAAAAGATATTGTGGGTTTTCTTGTTTTAGAACTCTATATTTCATAGAAATACATCTTGCTGGTCATTTAACACTCTGAATATCCTTCTACTTTTATTTCAAAGGATAGATGTATAATCAGATTTCTCACAGTATAATATTTGTTGCCTTATGAATAAGTCACAGGGGAAAAGGAAACATTCCATGGACATATAAATTCAGATACTCACAAAATAGGAGACATTCATAAAAGCTTTAAATAAGAATCTTCAATAAGTTACTGATTAAAGCGTAATTCACACCCCTGGGGTTAGAAGAATTTTATGTGTAGTTTTCTTCTGAGAATGTATCCTTAAGGACTATCATGATGGGGTTGCAACTAGAAACCATTACAGTCTTCCTTTCTGAGATTGTACTGTAGTAACCACACATTTGAGTCCCTTAAGGCAATAGTTCTCAACCTGGGCAACACTTAAGAGTTAAGCTAGAGAATTTTCAATAGAATTGACTTGGGTTCTTCCCAAATATTTTGATTCAGTAATTTAACCTGGCAAAGAACTTGGAGAAATTCCAAAGAATTTGGAGATTTTGAAAGGTTCTAGAGGCAGCATGTCTGTCCCTTAAGTTAGAAGGCATATCAGATGTACATTAAAGAGGTAGATAAAGCCATGTCCATTAGGACTATAAAACAGGAATATCAAGCACATTCTATAAATTCCCAGTGTATGAATAAAGGCTTAGCAAGAAACATTACAAGACTTTTTCAGTGTTTGCCATGTGATTATCAAGACTTAGGGGTTGAGACAAAATACATAAAGCAGTCACAGCCTGCATTTTCACTATTTTTGTATGGTAAAGTTGACATTGGAGCTCCGCCACGGGAGGTGGGAAACAGAAAAGGCAACATTTCAGGTCAGACTTTACCACCTCTCATTAGTGGATCATAAAATCAATTCACTAGGTGAACAAAAGTGCTTATTTATTTATTCATTTATTTATTTATTTAAAATAAAATAGAATAGGAAAAATGGAGGCCATGGGAGCACACGCCAATCAATAAGAATGTGTGTGTTTTCATCAATCTGTTTCAGTATGTGCGTGTATGTGTATAGATATGTACATACAAGTATGTGATAGCCCATCACAGAACAAAGTACATTTTCCCACATGCATCTTGGTAAAGAGTTTGCACATCAGTGTTTTAGTGCAGAGGGAACATCTGAGCTGAGCACACAGGCCCGAGGAGCAGCCGGCTGTAAATGGTGACAACTCCCTGTGCAGTTTCTGGTTGCACCATCAGTGTGTTGTCCTCCTTGACTATTTCAAAAAAAAAAAAATTGTTGAGACAGTGATTTATTAAGTAAGAACCATTGCCAAACGTTGAAGTCTGTATTTACTCTGACCTCTTGAATGCCCAAGTAGCTCACAGAACACATGAGTTGGCTTAGAAACATGAAGTAATCTTCCTTTTTTAGCTGCTCCACATGTATAGTGGACCCATTGGTTCTGCTGACTCCATGGCTGGTCTCTATGACCTCATCACTTCACCTTGTTTTACTGAGAAAAAGAAACAAAGTCATTTAGATTTGCTTGTTAAATGTTTTGTAGTTTCTTATATATATTTTTAATTTGAGAAAAAAATCTACTAATGTACAGTAAAATAATGCTAATTAGGTAAATACGTTCTGTGATATAACATGTAGAGGAAAATTCCATAACCTCTTTCTTTTTTAAAAATAAGATTGTACTCCTTTCTGAGTTGAGTTTTTAAAGGTTGGCTTTGATTAAGGGGAAAAAATAGATTAACTGGCTTGGTACAGTACTGATCAGAATGAAGACTTGAATTTCTATCAGGGATAGAGCAACAAGGAGGAAAAAAAATCAAGAAATTGTGGTTGAAAACAATGAAATTAGTTGCTGAGATAATTCCTGAGATGTGAAATCTCATATACTACTCACATACTCATATGTTCTTGGGGGCCTTGGAGAGAGAAACAAGGGTGGATATGGTCATAGTAAATTATGTATATATATATATGTATATATACATATTATATTTTGAAAACTTCATATATATATACATATGTATATATATATATATAATGAAAAATTGAAATTAAGAATGAACAGGAATTAGCAATGCCAGAAAAGAATTACACATGTTACACATCATTTCTCAGTGGCTCAGCCACAGAGAAGCCTTATGAGATTCCAGAGGATGGTGTGAGAGAAACTGAAATGCCTATTTAAGTGCGTGGATATGAGGGCAAGTTCAGAGAATGCTGAATGTGTGGGATAGAAATTGAGCAAATGTCCAAGAATTTTCTGTTCTTCATAGAAACCATCTGAACTCTGTCTCGGAGGTGTGAGACCATTTCTTTCTTGTTGGAAATAGCTGTGAGAAACAGAAGTTTCACAAATTACTTAGGGCTAGGATGATGGTGTAATATAGTTGAAATTTTCGATTCCGATCTAGCTTCCAAATGAATGACACCCAGACTTAGATTTCTTTATTTAGCTTTAGGGCAATCACTGAGTAAATTACCCTTAGTCTAATTTTCTAATGGCTAGACTGGCTACTTCCCCAACTGTGTGCCCCAAATACTTGCTGTTTAGTCTTCCCAGGTTATTTCTGCTCTAGCAGTCTGTCCTGAGGTGGGGGTAGGACTAGGGGTTACTCTGGTACATCTTCCTGGCCCATCACATCTAATGGAGACCTCCTCTTCTCTCATATTCTTCCTCCTCCACACTCCTTCTCTCTTCCTCCCTCTTCTTTTTCCTTTTCCTCGTGGTCTTTCCTATTACCCACCCCCAACACAAAACCTGCTTCCTCCTATTCTCCCCAGTAACTGTCTATCACTAGTTTTATTTAACCAACAGTTTTAAATTGTAGAACAAGGTTTACACATCAGAGACTGGCGTACATGAGAATTTGTTTGTCTTGAGACAGCTAGATTTTGGGGTACATATTTTAGCATTTGAATACATAGCAGCACCAGACCAATCCCCAAACATGAGGGTACATGCCGTTTAGTACAGAAAATACATCCATTTGCAGTGAATGCAAAGAAATTACAGAATGATTTAGCAGACACCAACAAAGTGAGAGTGTATAGTGGGGAGCTCATGACTGTAGAAGAAATTTAATTTAGGCTGTAAAGGATAAGGAATGGCCACTAATTATATCACTTTAACACCATGCGTTATTATCTTTTATTTAATTTTTTTCTTGGATATTTTATGTATTGAAATTTCAAATGTTAGCCCCTTTACCCCCTTTCCAACCACACCACCCCTTCCCTTTGCTTCTATGAGGATGTTCCCAATTTCACACACCAACTCCCATCTCAACGCCCTGACATTCCCCTACACTGGGGAAATGAGCCTTCACACGACCAAGGGCTTTTCCTCCTATTGATGCTAGACTATGTCATCCTCTACTACATATGCTGCTGAAGTAATGGGTCCCTCCATGTGTACTCATTGCTTGGTAGTTTAGACCCTAGGAGCTTTGGTAGGGTCTGGTTGGTTGATATTGTTGTTCTTCGTATGGGGTTGCAAACCCCTTCAGCTCCTTCATTCATTTCTCGACTCCTCCATCGGGGTCCCCATGCTAAGTCTAATGGCTAACTGCAAGCATCCTCATCTGTATCAGTAGGGTTCTGGCAGAACCTCTCAGGAGACACCCATATGTGTCTCCTATCAGCAAGCATTTCTTGGTATCAGCAAGAGTGACTGGGTTTGGTGACTGCATTTGGGATGGATTCCCAGGTGGGGCAGTCTCTGGATGACATTATCTTCAGTCTCTGCTCCACTCTTTGTCCCTGTATTTCCTCCCAGGAGTATATTTTGTTCTCCCTTCTAAGAAGGACTGAAACATCCACATTTTGGTCTTCCTTCTTCTTGAGGTTCATATGATCTGTGAATTTTTACTTAGGTATTCTAAGCTTTTAGGCTAATATCCACTTATCAGTAAATGCATACCATGTATGTTCTTTTATGACTGGGTTACCTCACTCAGGATGCTAATTTCTGGTTCCATCTATTTGCCTAAGACTTTCAGGTAGTCATTGTTTTTGATAGCTGAGTAATATTCCATTGTGTAGATGTACCACATTTTCTGTATCCATTGCTCTGTTGAAGGGCATCTGGGTTCTTTCCAGCTTCTGGCTATTATAAATAAGGCTGCTACGAACATAGTGGAGCATGTGTCCTTGTTATATGTTGGGGCATCTTTTGGGTGTATGCCCAGGAGTGGAATATCTGCATCTTCAGGTAGTACTACGTGCAAATTTCTGAGGGACGCCCAGACTGATTTCCAGAGTGGTTTTATCAGCTATCAATCCCACCAACAACGGGAGAGTGTTCCTATTTCTCCCTATCCTTGCCAGCATCACCTGAAAAAGTTCACCTGAGCTTTTTATCTTAGCCATTCTGACTTGTGTGAGGTATAATCTCAGGGTTGTTTTGATGTGCATTTCCCTGATGACTAAGGATGTTGAACATTTCTTTTGGCACTTCCCAGCCATTTGATATTCCTCAGTTGAGAATCTTTGTATAGCTTTGTACCCCAGCTTTGATTCTCTTGAGTCTACTTCTTGAGTTCTTTGTATATATTGGACATTAGCTCTCTATTGGAAAAGGTAAAGACCTTTTCCCATTCTGCTGGTTGCTGTTTTGTCCTATTAACAGTGTTCTTTGAGTCACAGAAGCTTTGCAATTTCATGAGGTCCCATTTGTTGATTCTTGATCTTAGAGCATAAGCCATTGGTGTTCTGTTCAGGAAATTTTTCCCTGTGCCCAGTGTGTAAGTCTTTTCCCCACTTCCTCTTCTATTAGATTCAGTGTATCTGGTTTGATGTGAGGTTCTTGATCCTTTTGGAATGAGCTCTGTACAGGGAGATAAGAATGGGCTAATTTGCATTCTTCTACATGCTGACCTACAGTTGAACCAGCGCCATTTGTTGAAAATGCTGTCTTTTTTCCACTGGGTAGTTTTAGCTCCTTTGTCAAAGATCAAGTGACCATAGGTGTATGGGTTTATTTCTGGGTCTTCAATTCTATTCAATTGATCTACCTGCCTGTTTCTGTACCAATACCATAAAGGTTTTATCATTATTGCTCCACAGTACAGCTTGAGATCAGGGATGGTGATTTCCCCCAGAAGTTCTTTTATTGTTGAGAATAATTTTTGTTATCCTGGATTTTTGATTATTCCAAATGAATGTGCAAATTGCTTTTTCTAACTCTGTGAGGAATAGAGTGGGAATTCTTTTCTTTTTTTTTTTTTTTTTTTTTCGGAGCTGGGGACCGAACCAGGGACTTGCGCTTGCTAGGCAAGCGCTCTACCACTGAGCTAAATCCCAACCCTTAGGGGAATTCTGATAGGGATTGCATTGAGTCTGTAGATTGCTTTCAGCAAAGATGGCCATTTTATTATACTAATTTTGCCAAAACATGAGCGTGGTGATCTTTTCATCTTCTGAGATCTTTGACTTATTTCTTCAGAGACTTGAAGTTCTTGTTATACAGATTTTTCACATGGTTGTTTAGAGTCACACTGAAGTATTTTTATATTATTTGTGGTTATTGTGAAGGGTGTTGTTTCCCTAATTTATTTCTCAGCCCGTTTATCCTTTGAGTAGAGGTAGGCTTCTTATTTGTTTGAGTTAATTTTATATTCAGCCACTTTACTGAAGTTGTTTATCAGGTCTAGGAGTTCTCTGGTGTTATTTTTTTGTCACTTAAGTATACTATCCTATCATTTGCAAATAGTGATATTTTGATTTCTTCCTTTCTAATTTGTATCCCTTTGACCTTTTGTTGTCTGATTGCCCATATTAGGACTTCAAGTACTATATTGAATAAGTAGGGAGAGAGTGGGCAGCCTTGTCTAGTCCCTGATTTTAGTGGGATTGCTTTAAGTTTCTCTCCATTTAGTTTAATGTTAGCTACTGGTTTGCTGTGTATTGCGTTTACTATGTTTAGGTATGGGCCTTGAATTCCTGATCTTTCCAAGACTTTTATCATGAAGGAAGGGGTGTTGAATTTTGTCAAATGCTTTTTCAGCATCTAATGAGATAACCATATGGTTTTTTTCTTTGAATTTGTTTACATAGTAGATTGCATTGATGGATTACCATATATTGAACCATTTTTGCAACTTTGGGATTATACCTATTTGATCATGGTGAATGATTGTTTTGATGTGTTCTTGGATTCAGTTTGTGAGAATTTAATTGAGTATTTTTACATCAATATTGATGAGGGAAATTGGTCTTAAGTTTTCTTTCTTTGTATGGTTTGTGTGACTTAGGTATAAGCATAATTGTGGCTTCAAATAATGAATTGGGTAGTTTTCCTTCTGTTTCTATTTTGTGGAATAGTTTGAAGAGTATTGATAATAGGCTTTTTTGAAGGTCTGATAGAATTCTGCACTAAACCCATCTGATCCTGGGCTTTTTTTTTGGTTGGGAGATTTTCAATGACTGCTTCTATCTTTTTAGGGGTGATGGGACTGTTGGTACCTGATATCTGTCTAGGAAATTGTCCATTTCTTCCACATTCTCTAGTTTTGTTGAATATAGTCTTTTGTAGTAGGCTCTGATAATTTTTTGAATTTCCTCAGTTTCCTTTGTTTTGTCTCCCTTTTCATTTCTGATTTTGTTAATTTGGATACTGTCTCTCTGCCCTAGGGTTAGTTTGGCTAAGGCTTTATCTATCTTGTTGATTTTCTTAAAGAACCAGCTCCTGGTTTTGTCGATTCTTTGTATAATTCTTTGCGTTTCTATCTGGTTTATTTCAGCTGAATTTGATTATTTCCTGCTATCTACTCCTCTTGGGAGAATTTGCTTCTTTTTGTTCTAGAGCTTTCCGGTGTGCTATCAAGTCGTTTGTGTATACTCTCTCCCATATCTTTTTGGAGGCATTCAGAGCTATGCGTTTTCCTCTTAGCACTGATTGCATTGTATCCCATAAGTTTGGGTATGTTGTGCTTTTATTTTCATTGAAGTCTAAAAAGTCTAATTTCTTTCATTATTTCTTCCTTGATCTGGTTCTCATTGAGTAGAGCGTTGATCAGTTTCCATGTCCATGTGGGATTTCTGTTGTTTTATTGTTTTCAAACTCCAGCCTTATTTAATGGACATCTAATAGGATGCATGGGATTATTTCAATCTCCTTGTATGTATTGATGCCTGTTTTGTGACCAATTTTATGGTCATTATTGGAGAAGGTACCATGAGGTGCTGAGAAAAAGGTATATTATTTTGTTTTAGGATGAAATGTTCTATAAATATCTGTTAAATCCATTTGGTTCAAACTTCTGTTAGTTTCACTGTGTCACTGTTTATTTTCTGTTTCCACGATTTGTTCATTGACAAGAGTGATGTGCTGAAGTATCCTCCTATTATTGTGTGAGGTGCAATGTATGCTTTGAGCTTTATTAAAGTTTCTTTTATGAATGTGGGTACCTTTGCCTTTGGAGCACAGATGTTCAGAATTGAGAGTTTACCTTGATAGATTTTTTTCCTTTCATGAGTATAAAATGTCCTTACTTATCTTTTTTGATAACTTTTGGTTGAAAGTCGATTTTATTCAATATTAGAATGGCTACTCCAGCTTGTTTCTTGAGACCATTTGCTTGAAAAATTGTTTTCCAGCCTTTTACTTTGAAGTGTGTCTGTCTTTGTCACTGAGATGTGTTTCCTGCATGCAGGAAAATGCTGTGACATCTTTACATATCCAGTCTCTCAGTTAATGTCTTTTTATTGGGGAATTGAGTCTATTGATGTTAAGAGATAGTAAAGAATAGTGACTATTTTTTCCTGTTATTTTTTGTTGTTAGAGTTGGAATTATGTTTGTGTGGCTATCTTATTTGTGTTTGTTGCAGGATTACTTTCTTGCTTTTTCTAGAGTGTAGTTTCCCTCCTTGTGTTGGAGTTTTTCATCTATTATCCTTTGTAGGACTGGATTTGTGGAAAGATATTGTGTAAATTTGTTTCCATCATAGGATGTCTTCATTTCTCCATCTATGTTAATTGAGAGTTTTGCTTGATATAGTAGCCTGGGCTGATATTTTTGTTTCTTAGAGGCTGTAGGACATCTGCCCAGGATGTTCTAATGTTCTAGCTTTCATAGTCTCTGTTGAGAAGTCTGGTGTACTTCTGATAGGGCTGCCTTTATATGTCACTTGACCTTTTCCCCTTACTGCTTTTAATATTTGTGTGTGTGTGTGTGTGTGTGTGTGTGTGTGTGTGTGTGTGTGTGTGTGTGTGTGTGTGTATTTGGTGTTTTGACTATTATGTGATGGGAGGAATTTCTTTTCTGGTCCAATTGATTTGGAGTTCTGTAGGCATCTTGTATGCTCATGGGAATCTCTTTCTTTAGGTCAGGGAAGTTTTCTACTATAATTTTGTTGAAGATATTTACTGGCCATTTAAGTCGGGAATCTTCTCTATCTTCCTTATAATACCTATTATCCTTAGGTTTGATCTTCTCATTGTGTCCTGGATTTCCTGGATGTTTCAGGTTAGGAGCTTTTTGTTTTTCACATTTTCTTCGAGTATTGTGTCAATGTTTTCTATGGTATCTTCTGCCCTTAAAAGTCTCTTTTCTATCTCTTATATTCTGTTGGTGATGCTTGCGTCTATGACTCCTGATCTCTTTCCTAGGTTTTCTATCTCCAGGGTTGTCTCCCTTTGTAAATTCTTTATTTTTTATTTCTATTTTTAGATCCTGGATGGTTTTGTTCAATTCTTTCACCTGTTTGGTTGTATTTTCCTGTGATTCTTTAAGGAATTTTTATGTTTCCCCTTTTAGGGCTTCTACTTGTTTACCTGTGTTCTTTTGTATTTCTTTAAGGGAGTTATTTATGTCCTTCTTAAAGTCCTTTATCATCATCGTGATTTTAAATCCAAATCTTGCTTTTCTGGTGTTTTGGGATATCCAGTATTTTCTGTGGTGAGAGAAATGAGTTCTTTTGATTCCAGGTAGTCTTTATTTTGTTGCTTAGCTTCATGTGCTTGCCTCTTACCAGCTTGTGCCTTCTGTGGGCCTGTGAGCCTATGAGCCTGTGATTTTAGGAGTGAGAGTGCTCCTGGGAGACAAGCTCTCTTGGGGCAGGTTTTGTGTCTGGAATGCTGTTCGACAACCTTAGCTCTGGATGCAAATGGAGACCAGAAGGGTCCTGTCTTAGGCCCCCCTTTGGCTCTGGAGCCCAGTGTGCTCCCAGTGTGTCTTTAGTAGGACAGTCAGTGGAGAGAAAGTGGGGTCTCACCTGTTGGCTGGGGGCTCAGGAGGGAGAGTGCTCCTGGGAGCTTTTTGCTGGCAGGTTTGGGGTCCAAGAACTGTGGGACAGCCCCAGGTCTGGGAGAAGATGGAGACCGGAAGGGTCCTGTTGTAGGTTGCCCTTTGGCTCCCATGTCTAGTGCGCTCCCAGTGGGTCTCTCCTTGGACAGTCAATGGAAAGAAAGTAGCATCCCACCTGTGGACTTATGAGTGAGAGCACTCCTGGCAGACCAGCTCTCTGAGGGCTTTCTTTGGGTTTGAATGACTGGGCAACAGCCTTAGCTGTGGGCATAGATGGAGACCAGAAGGGTCCTGTCTAGGTAGCCCTGCGACTCCTGCACCCCATGTTTCTTTGTACACAGTCAGTGGAGAGAATGTGGGGTCCCACCTGTGGGATTAGGAGGGAGAGGGCTCCTGGCAGACCAGCTCTCTGCAGGCAGGTTTTGGGTCTGCGAGCTGTAGGACAGCCCCAGCTCTTGGAGCAGAGGGAGACCAGGAGGTGCATTAAGCTTTCTGTATTATAGATAGTAGTTGGGGAGAGGAAGGTCCTAGAAATGAATATAGAATAGAACTGAGTGCAATTCCTATGTTGACTGAATAACATGCCCAGAAAAGTCAAGAAAATCGGGGGTGGGGACGTTGATGAAGCTGAGAGTGACTAAAGTCTCTTCTGATGTTAGGCAGAATCAGGGACTGAAATAGAGGCTAAGAGAGAAAGAAACACACTGGCAAGCACGTGTATTTGCCTTGCTCTTGAAAAATGGTGAATTTGGCATACTTCATTGGCCTTGGATAGCTCTTGGTATTTTAAGATAAATTTATTAAATAAAATGTCAAATGTTGCTCACGTTCAAGGTTAGCATCTCAAGTCATCTCATGGAGAAAGAGGGTGAACAAAGATTAATTATTGGTGTTATTTTAAATACTTTTCCCCCATGAAGGTTATAGAAGAAAGGGAGTTGAACTTGTGAAAGAAGTGGAAATTCTTGCTCTGTCTGCATGGGCATACACTGAAATGCAAAACAAGCAGGTCTGCTTATGCTTTCAGCTGCTTCAGACTGTAAGTTCAGACCCATAAATCAGAGAGTTTATGGAGAATCAAACATTACTAACAGTGTTACCTAGATGGACATTTCAGAGGCTTGGGTAAAGCTAGATGTCTAAGGTGCTGAGGCTGTACCCCAGGTCTTCCTTTCTACAGAGGACACATGCTCACTGCCCCAGAGTAGAGAAGTTCTGAAGGATTAGTGGTTTATTAAACCAAGGATTGAAAACTGTTGGTTAACAAAGCATCCTCTTTGCATGGCATTTACTAGAGTCCATACTCAGAAATCCATAGATTCCAGGTTTAGTTTCTTCAAGGAGAAGGAAAATGGAGACATACTGTTAAGAATGCTCAGTAAGGACCTTTCTCCTAGCAAAATCATTTAACTGCCTGCCAAGAGATCCAGTGGTTGGCAAGGTAAGGTAGGATGCTGGTCTCACTTCCTTGGTAAGGAGGCCAATGGATGTTAGATGTCTGTTTCAATTATTTTCTCCCCAGTTTCACATCACTAATAGGTGAATCTGCTACTTAAAAACATAGAGTCGAGTATTTTAAATGGAGACAAACATAGAGTTTGTTTTGCCTTCTGTCTAGTTTATTCCATTTTCTAAAGTTATTTCAATTAATATAGTTTTACTTTTGAAGTACAAACAAAAGAATTCAAAATATAAAATTAATATCTGAGCCTTTAAAAAGATTCTCACAGTAAGAAAACATCCGGAGAGGAGAAAAGCATCACATATAATCCAGCATTCACGGGATAAAGTGTTATAATTTTAAATTTATCTTTCCAAAATGTTTTTATAAGTATGTGAATCTTTCCAGAATAAACTATCATGTAGGTGCTATTATATAATCTTATTTTGACCAACTATATAATAAATCTATTTTATGATATATGCAACGATACTACAATCAAAATTATTCTCATGTCTTAAACCTTTATCTAAGAGAATGCAGGGGGCAAATAGAAAATAATACTGTGTTGCTATATTTTGTAGGAGCAAAAGGTGGTCATCATCAAAACTTATGGTTTTATATTTCTAGAATAAAGTAATGCAATTATGTAATAAACATGTATAATAAATACATATTTCAAATTGAAGGATTTGTGGAAAATTGTACACTTAGATTTTTCAAAACCTGCTTTAATATGCGTTCTTAAATGCTTTAACCCACCACTGACCAGAGGAAAAGAAAGGTTCTTAGGACATGGGGGAAACGGACCTGTTTAGAAATAGTTTTGGGTGGGAGTGATTCCAATCTTTGATGTCAGGGTATCAGCAGTTCAGTCGATTAGCAAACCAGCAAACACAAATCAGCAGCTGCAGTCCAGGGTACTCTGCAGACACCGCAAACGAATCACATGAATCAGCAGCATCAGCTCAGGTCAGAATAAACCATGTGGCTCGAACAGACGGCAAGGAGCTGCTGGAATATCATGAGAAGTTCTTTGGTGAGTTACTCTCTATGAAGTCATGACTAGCAAAGATCAGCAACTTGGTGCAAGGCAAACCGGTGCCAGAGCATCATGAGTGAAGACTAGCGAGGCAGAGTAAATGAACCAATGATTGAGCCTTGTCCCACTGACCATGGTTATATTTATATTCCTTATAAACATAACATGTCCTTTCACACATCTGCTTTAGTAAAATCCTCCCACCTGTGTCTGCTTCAGGAAAATATTCTTTCACCCGTCTGCTTTAGCAAAACATCCTTTCACCTGTCTGCCCCAGCAAAACATTATTATGACGTAGCTGAGCCTCCAAAGAAATCAGAAATTTCCACTTCAGAAAATAAAACTGGATTGTCAGATATACAGAGACTTGTCAAGTATGCTTATCTAACTTGAGTCAAGGAAGATAGAATAAACAATTTGGTTCTGTCCTTATAGCCCCATTTCAAATAACTACATGTGGTGAATGGCCACAGTATTAGATGGCAAATGCCTAAGACCCACAAACTTCCCTCCTACGTTTGTATTTTGATGTTAGTTCCACTTCCCCAAGAAGGGCTGCCTAGTCCCTACTCGGGACTCAGGTGACTTCATCAGAACCCTCTCCACATTTTAACTGGTAAAATAAAAGTGAGAGCCAGTGATTGGGCAGGGGAAGGAAAGGTGGAGCTGAAGAGGTTCGGAAATAGAGGAAGAGAAGAGGAGAGGAGGAGGAGGTGGTGGAAGGAAGATGGAGCTGAAGCACGTGGTCTGGAGAAACCGCAAGTTCTGAGGGATCTCATAGTTGGAGAATAGAGTAGTGTAGTGGTAAATCTGCTCGATCTAGGCACGCAGCTTGTGCTCATACTAATTGAGTTGTGTTTCCTTTGCACAGGCTTATTTGGGTTGGAGAATTTACCACAGCACCCATGGAGAGACAACTGTAAACATGGTAAAACATATCCACAAGTTTGGTGATCACTAAGTCATTGTCACATGTATGCTACATGAATCTGATATCACAAAATGTTTGTAGGATAAATACAGCTAACCTTACCCAGTTTTAAAAGATGGAGACTCATAGAAGTGGACTGACCTGAATGAATGGGTTTGGAGTAGATAGAAAGGAAACCCTGTGTGTTCCATATAGGACTGAAGACCTGGTGCTCTGATGTCTCAGTTCCTCCTGGACACCTTGAGTAGAATCCTCAAGTGGAACCTTCAGCTGCTCCTCTGACGTCTTATTTTAAAGCCTAGCATCTCAGTGTTGCTCACAAAATCCATTGGAATCTTCTCTGAGATAAACTCTTTCATTATTGTTCTCGTTCTCTTCTTGTGAGTATACAGTCATGTTAGAGTGTAATCCCTAAATACGACACTGCTTTCTGTGTTCATCATTCACTCGGCCTGATAGCATTCTTCACTCTTTCAACCTATTAAACTACTGGTGTTTTGCTTTTTATAATTTAGCTCATATCCTGCTTTACCTTTATTGTGAGTCTGATGAGGAGCCCCTAGGATGGTCCTACAGTGCCTTTCTCTTTGTAGTTTCTTCTCTAAAGGATGTTTGCCGAGGAGTGGTCATTGATAACTTGTATGCTTATTTATCACGTTTACTCTCCTTGAGGACAGGACCCATATCATAATTTGTCAGAGGACCAGATGTAGATAGGAATATTTATCTCACATTAATAGGACAACTATTTTCCAGACACAAGGCATCATATTATCTGGTGACGAGGAGGAAGAAAGAGAATCCTGTCTAGACAAAATAATCCTCTATAGATCAGAAGATGTCTACCATCCATACCCTCCCATTCATTCATTTTCCCCTTCTGAACAGGTGAATTTGAACCTGTCTTTGATAGTCCTACTACCAAATTTACCTCTAGGAATCCATTGGTCGCTTGTTTCAGTGTATGGGTGTCCCACCCCCACCACAGAAGCACTTGACAAGGTGGGGACTCTAGGCTTTTCTGACACCCTTGTTCCGGTTCACAAGCAGATGCTATCTGAGGAACGAAAGTCTCATGTTTTCCTTCCATCCCAGCTCCCACCCCTGCTGTCTGCATCTGTCTAGATGTCCCCCACTCCTTCATTAGTGCGCTTCTGTGCCAAAGGGAGCTGCTTGCTGTGACGCCTGCCATAATGTGTCACAAGCTGACAGGCAATTGCTTTGTGAAGGATACTGCTTAGCCACCAGACGCACATCAGACAGGCGTACTGCCTCTTCTTGATGGAAAAGACCAATTTTTATACATCCTTAAGTTAGGAAAAAACTGGCATAGGATGTGATGTGACGTGAATCATATAAATACAAGGGTTTATAATTGCTATTTACCTTCCTGGCTTTGGGATGTGAAGCACATGACTGTGACAATGACTCCCTTCATCGGGAGCTTATCTATTCATTCATTCATGTGCTTATTCATTAGCCATTTTTCCAATGTTAGAATTTTTTGTTGTTTTTGGGGGGGATTTTTTTTTTAGATCCAGACACTTACAGAAAGTACCAAGGGAACACAGGTATAAACAATCTGGCCCATGCCACTAAGAATATCTCACTGAAGGAAGCACAGGCAAGAAATATGATTATAATGCAATGAGATGGGGCTTGAAAGGGTTGACACAGAGATAAACTTCAGTAGCAGAATGGTGACTAACACTTGCAAGGCCTTGGGTTCCAATACCAGCAAGAGAAGGGAGAGGGGGAGAGGAGAAATGGAGAGGGGAGGGAAAATGGAGATGGAGAGGGGGAGGGATATCTCTATCTCTATCTATCTATCTATCTATCTATCTATCTATCTATCTATCTATCTATCTATCTACATATATATATATATATATATAGAGAGAGAGAGAGAGAGAGAGAAACAGACAGACAGAAAGACAGACAGACACATGGGGGGTTATACTGGCAGGTGAGCACATAGAGGGAAGCAATTGCCGTGCTCAAGTGATGCCCACAGTGTTTCTTAGTCAATGTCAAACAGAAGCTAAGTTATGGACAATTGCATTTGTCTGACGTGGGCTCATTCATCAGCCTGTCAACAACAATAGCAAGAACACAGGAAGTAAGTGTAAGAGAGCATTCACTGGCACATTCCCCGGCTAAACTGTGAGACAAAAAAAAAATTCACAGACACTGGTTTCAAACAGGCCCATGAGGCAAACATGTGAAGAGCTAAAAACGTCTTATTTAGAAGTTTGGATATTCTTACATTGCTGATGGGAATCAATTTGGCTAACAGTCATTCAGGATGAGTCTTCCTACTAAGAGAGACTGTTAACCTCAGAGGGCATAGTTGAGACTATGTAAACCACATGGACATTGGCTTCAGACAGAGATTGGTTAGAATCCTAGCTCTACAATTTGTTCAGTTTCTTAGTTCTTCGTAAATTGCATACAGTCACTCAAGTATTAATCATGTTTCTCTAGAGGAAGGGAACTAACACACAAACACACACACACACACACATACACACACACACACACACACACACACACACACACACACACACACACACACACACACACACACACACACCACAGAGGGAATTTGTTAGATTGTAGGATGTGGGTGTCTGTGTCTGTGTGTTGGAAAGGCCCACAGTAGCTGCTCATCCCATGAGGCTGATGACCCGGAGGGCTCTTAAAGAGCCACTTGTTTTCAGCCCACACTGGAAGGCCAAAGAATCTGAGTTCTGATGCCAGTGGAAGATTGCAGCAACAACAGTAACAGCAATCTAGATTCACTCACCAGCAAGAACCAGAGGCAGGCAGGCAAAACTATCCCAAATTTCTCTAGGACCTCTATCTAGGTCTCCACCAGAAGATGCTGCTCACTTTGGAAGACAATATTCTCCTCTTGGTTAATCTTTCCTGGCAGTAACCTCACGTACTAGCTCCGAGTCCTGTAGTCCTGTCTCTTTGTTGATTCCAGAGTCAAAAAAAAAAAGTCTAACAACCAAGAACAAACATGAAAAGTAAGTTTCTGTCTCTGATTTATAAAAAAGCAGGAAAGTCCATCCTCATCACAACTGAGGACTAAATGAAGCCATGGTCTTAAGATGCTTGGCCTATTTCCAGACATGCGACTATTATCTTACACAGTTGGTATATTTGTATATAGGACGATACTGGGTACTATGGAACATAGATTCTTTGGTGTGATTTCTTCTGGCTTGCAAGCGTACTTGGAGTTTAAACTAATCTTTTAATAATAAGAAGAAGGAGAGAGTCTTGAAGGAGAGAGTCATTTGTCAGTGATATTGACCCAATGAAACCAGCAAGGTATAACAGGCATCATTCTGAAATGACGAATGAAGCTCTGTCATCTAAATGAGGAGACAGGCATGGGGTCACTGGATCTTGTGGGTCTGTGCTGACAGGTAACTAACCAGGCACTGCACTCTCAATACATAGGACCCACTAAGTAAATAGAAGGCTTATTGCTCCTTCTGCTAACCTAGTCTTGGCCCTGGAAGCTTCTAGCCTCCGTACAATTTAATCTAGGCCTAGAATGTTTCCAGCCTTTGAGACTTACTGTTGAATAAGCTCACTCTTTCTTGTTCTTGCTGAGCTGGGGCTGGCTGGTTCAACTCAGCTGTTTTGGGCTCAAACTCTTCTCTCAGCTGAATGATTCAGTCTGACTTCTCTCTCTTTCTTGGCCGCTCATGAATTTTGTGCGTGATCTCAAACTAATGCTAGCCATCTGTTCTAATTTTCCAGCTCTTTCTCCTTGTCTGGCTCTTTCTGTCTTTTCCTGTGTCTGGCTTGTTCTCTCTTCAACCTGTCTCTGTAAAACTCCCCTAGTAAAATTGCCTTCTTCCTCTCCTTCTCTGTACCGCGCTCTCTTAAGTAGATTCCCTTTCCTCTGTGCTCTCCTTTGAGTTGGATATATCCTATTCTGTCAAATCTTTCTCTGATTCATCACTTTGCTGCCACTCAATTTGACATTACTTTCAAATGTGGCTGCTTCCTTCTACAAACTAACTTTACCTCATTGTTTGGGAGTAGAGGTGTGCGTGCCCTAAGAGCGTGTCCATATTGTAGTCAGAGGGATTAAAAGTGTGTGCCAAGGGCTGAGCCACACCACAACGAGAAACAGCCTCTTTTTTTTTTTTTTTTTTTTTTTTTTTTTTTTTTTTTTAGTAAATAACTCAAGCTCAGTGTTCACAGTGTCATCCTGCAATAGCTTAGTCAGACAGATGCTTGAGCTATTGCTTCGTCCTCGGAGCCAAGGTAAAAAATGACTCAAGCATCAAGATCACAGGCCACATAGCTCCTTGGGAAACAAGACAAGAATATAGTAGGTAAATGTCAACATTTCAGCAGGTACACAGTGCTTTCTTTCATTATGTGCATTTCTCATTCTTTAGAATTATATAGGAGTAATGTTTGTATCCACCTTGGAAGGTTCAAAATTTGTATTTAAGTTTAATCATGAGTGTACAGTTATTACCCTTTTAGCAGTTGGCCTTATCTTTAAATCAGTGTTGTTGTTGTTCTTTTCATAATTTGTTGTGAAATAAATACTTTCTTACTGAGAAAAACTTAACAAAATGCAATGCAAAGGAAGTATACGCAAGGTGCGTGGCTAGATTATTCACCGCCACTAAATAATATTTATGTCTGGAAATTGAAGTTCTGTGTTGAAAAAGAACACAGAACTTGTCACATGCCAATAAAGCACAAATGACTTAATTTCTAGACCTCATATAAAGTAGAAGACTGTCACCTGCTGTAACTATTACAGAGACTGTGGGGAAAGCACACCCTTCAGTGTGGCTTCCCCTCCTCCCACTCTGTCTTCTGACTTATTTGTCTACATTAACAGGAGATAGATAAATATTCCATCTTAGTTTTTGTGATAGCCGTTTCTCTCTCACTCTGTCTTTCCATCCCTTCCTCTCTCCACTCTGTCATCCTTCCCAACTCTGTCCACTCTGTCTCTCCTCCTTCTTTACCCACCCTCTCCCTTTCAACCTCTCCTAGACTATGAGCTCCAGTGAGCTTCCTAGTTACCCAGTTACCCCCAGGTGTGAGAGTGGATCCTGGGCACCACTGCCTGCTAGGATTGCAGGTCTCAGAGGGAGCAAGAGCAACAGTAACAGCAACGACCCCACAATCGCCATCAGAAGTGACTGTGTTCTAGGTTTGCAAGTACCATCTTGTTACATTTCCAGATTTAGAAACTTCCCATGGTTTCTACATTTCTTTTTTTAAATTTTGTTTTTCTTGAATATTTTATGTATTTACATTTCAAATGTTATCCCCCTTTCCCCCTCTCCCATTCCCCCTCCCCCTGGTTCTATGAGGGTACTCCCACCTCAACAGTTTCTACATTTCAATCTGTGTATTATGTCATTTCCTTTCTCAAATTCTTCAAGTGCTTTTGAGACAAATATCTTCTGTCATTTCTCTTTTCCTGACTGAATGTCCTGATTGAATCAAGGTCCTATCAAGTCTATGTGAGTGCTGGAGAGGCCAAAACAACAGCCACTCTGGAATTGGTTGTTTTCCCTTATCTATATTAATATCTATCTATATCTGTATATCTAAATATCTCTATTATCTACATCTCTATATGTATATCTATATCATCTATCTATATATCTATACTTATGTCTATATCTATGAATGTTTTGGCTTTACATGTATATCTGTGTCTAAGTATGTGCATGTATATGTGGGTGCCTATAGAGGCCACAAGATGGTGTTGGATTCCCTGAAGCTCTAGTTACAGGTGCTTATGAGCCACTGGGCTCTAGAAATCAAATTTGAATCCCATTCAAGAGCAGCAAGTGCACTTGTGTGCTGAGGATTTCCCCATTCCCCTACCTATGCATCTCACAATCTGTAACATTTCTCTACTTTGAAAGTAATAGCAAACACAGAATGAACGCCACCTCTGTGCTAACTCAGTTCCTACATAGCTCAGTCTGTTGGATATCTGATGTCTCCTACCATGCATTAACTTCCATTGCTGATGCATGTGTCTTAGACATGGGCAGTGGTGGAAAACATTGCATGTTGCATGTGCTTGACTCTGCCCTTCATTATCTATATATATGAGGCCCTAATATTACTTGTGATACTAGAAATCAGAATCTATCATCATAATATTTCTTTAATCCCTAAGTTCCCATATTAGTTAGAGTACAAACTAGGCCAACATACTGACAGCAAGAAACAAAACCCAGCACTTAAGCATGGTAGAAGTTAATCTCCATTGTTGTTTCCTAGAGGAGCCCATGGGTAATGTTGATGGCTTTGCTCTACCCAGGGTGATGGACTGGATCTACTATGTTCAAAACAGAGCTTCTATCTCTTTAGCCAAGAATATTCTTTGTCACAATTTCCTAGACACATAAAAGGATAGAGAAGATTGAGGACAATGGAACCTTGCTTGGGGAGACAGCTGGGAGCTACTATACGAGTAACTTCTACATGCATTCCATTAGCGATTAACTGATTCACATGACCTCAACTATTGCAACGGACAGTTGGAATTTTGAGCATAGACAGACTAGCAAATGCTCCTTAAGATTGTTGTTTTGGTATGTAGCTCTGTATTATGGTTTGAACAAGGGCTCTCTAAGAGTCCAGTGGAAATGGTATTCTATCTGTTCTCTGCTTAGTAAGCTACTGTCCCAAACCTCTGCTTGTAAAGCTGTATTTCTGTAATATCACCTCTACCCTAACCTGCACCTTTGCTTAAAATGTACAGAGTGACTAGTTAGGCTAGTGACACTTCCAACAATTCTTAATGAAATATGTCGGCAGTCTGTGCCACAGATTCTTTCATTGTCCGTGGGGCTAGGATGGTCTCATGGGGGGGGAATAGTATTTTTCCTGTTTTCTCTTTTAAGTGAGTAGAGTGGGAAGTCTTCCCATTTCAGACAAAAATAGACTCTGCTAAAAAAAATTACCTGTTGTGAATTAACTACCTCTGATATCTTCAACTTTATCACCAACAGACTGAATATAGGCATTATTATTCATAGATTACATAAAAAACAATTAGGGCTCAGAGATATAGGGTAGCCTGCCCAAGGTCACACAGCCAATAAACCAGTAAGTAATTAGATACAAATTTGAATACAAGTCTGCCTGCCTCCAAAGATGTTCCTCTTTTTATTATTATATCCCACATTCATTACAAGTGCTGGTACCTTAAGATAAAAAATGAACTCTATGTAATACAAACCGTTTTAATAGAGAAGTTCCCAAAAAACAGGACATTACCAGGGTGGCACTGTCACCATAGTTTATACTTACCATGAACTTTTCCCAATAAACATTTCATTTAAATTTAATAAAGCAGTTAATAAAGCCATAAAGGTTAATTAGTAGTTAAGGAAAAAATATGACTTCACTTTGGTGAACATGTGAAAAATGAATCAACTTCATTTCAGTTAACCTAGGATTATACAGGCAATAAAGCATGATTATAGATTTAACATGTTAATTCCCAGAGGATTTAAGAGCAGTGCTGTGAAATACATGACCAATTGCTGACCCATCTGACAAGCCCAAAGACAGCACTAACTAAGATTAAATCACTGGGCTCACATGTGGATGCAATATATCTCTCAAGATGAGAGGGTGTAAGTTTTCATCATGGAGACGGTCCAATTGCCTGGTTATGGGATGAGGCATGGTGAAGGGAACAGAGGAGGACACAATCTGAGAAGCAGATCTGACACCTTCCTTCGGAAGATGTCTTTAAGGAAAATAACCTTTAACTTACTTTCATGAATTTAAGGTCCTCTCCCATGTATTATTGCTGTCTGTGACAATTCAGGATTTACCTGTAGCTTGTAGCAGATAGCTAAGAATTCACAACCATTAAGACAGTCTGTTCTTTCCAAATCAGATTGCCAGCATACTTGGTTTTTCATTGCCCTCTTGTAATTTAACATCTCTGTAGGTTCCTCCAGTGTGACCTTAATTAGAATACAAAATAACAGTCTTTTAAAATCATGAAATGTATTGCCCCATCGCTGGAAAATAAAGGGAACTTGATCATGTCGATATTAAGGGGTGTGGAAACTGTACTTGGGAGGACCTGATTCAGTCATTGCATTTGTAAACAAAGGTTATGCTATACAATCAGCCCATTTAACTGATACATCACCTTTCACTGTTTCCAACTATAAGTACAAAGGAGACTAGTTATACCAGACAGTATATCCCCAAACGCCCAAACCATCATCTGCCCCCTTGATGGAAACATGTTGCTGATGCCTGATCAAGAATGCTTTGTGAATTCTGACTTAACTGCAACATGTTCTTTTCAAGGATCCTTTATTTTCTACTCATGCAATCTCTTTTCTGTTGCAGTTTTCTAAATTCTCAGAGCCAATGAATGGTCTCACTACTTCCAAAGCATAGTGATAATTATCTACGGGAGCATGCGCTCTAACACACAAGAGGACCTCAAGTGCAAGACCATATTGCTGTTGTGCCAGTGTTTTGCTACTGTTTTACACTGGAAACAGTAGAGTGTGTTGGCAAAGACCACTGCCACTGCTCTAGTTATTTGGAGTCAGAGCTCAGCTCTGCTGTTATTATACACATGAGCTCAGGCAAATCCCTTAAGTTCTCTGTGCCTCAGTTCCTTTATCTGTAAAACAGGGATCATGCCAACAATAACTTATAGTGTAGGATTTCTGGCAAAATTGAAAGAGATAGTACAAGAAAACTGTTTGGGAGATCACTTGTCAGAACAAAAGGTAAGTTCAGTATAGTCTGTTATTATTGTTGTTGTCATCATCATTGTCATCATAATCATCATCATCCCCATCACCTCCTCTTAAAAAGAGCCTAAAGGGAGGTGGGGGCACCAGAATGATCTGTAGACAAAAGTACTGTTAAGCCTAAGGACCTGAGTTTGATCTTGGAACCCATGTTGTAGAAGGAGAGAATTGATTCTTCCAAATTGTCATCTGATCTCCCCATGCATTCTGTGACACACATGCTCACACACATACACTCAGGAACTAACTAACTAACATTTAAATGCTAAGAGTTTAGATAATGTTGGAAAGAATTAATTCATTTTCCAATGGCTGATTGGAATTCATTTGTTTTTGGTAGATGTGAGATGTAATGTTGTAAGGTCTCACTGTTATTCTACTGTCCCAGTTAAGATCTGCACCCTCTTTAACTTTTTAAAATCTCAGTTCATTTAGTATTTCTACACCCTAAATTCCTACTTCACCTCCCAGAAGGGGACCAGCGTTATTTACTCTGTAAAGGTGACTTCTGTGCTCTCTTTTGCATGGAAAAATCGAACATCTCTTGCCCTTAGACATGGGAGTACCCAGTTCTTTACCCTTTGGACTCTGGGACTTACACCAGGCACCACTGATCTCAGGCCATCATCTTGTCTCATTCTCAGGCCTTTGAACTTGTGCTAAACCACACCCATGGCTTTTTTAGTCTCAACTGGGAGATGCAATAACATGAAAGTTCTCAGCCTCACCATCTAGGGAATCAATTTATCTGATAACTCTTCTTCTGTATCTTTACACAGTCTGTCATTTCTGTTTCTTTGGAAAACTCTGAACAAAACACTTCAATGTTTTAGTGACCTAGTTTTTGTTTCTAGACCAATGTTTGACTATTCACCTTGTCATTTTCTTCCTTTCTTCCCCCATACTCCTCCCCCCTTCCTTTTCCCCCTTCCTGTCCCTGCTATCTCCCTCTGGCACCTGTATCTAGCTATCCAAAGTGCCCAACCATTTTACATAGATTGGTACACCACTGAGTACTGAAATTAAGAAAGGGACTTTTTAAATAACTTGACTAAGGTTACCCAGTTAGGAACAGAGTAAGCCTTTGTATCTTGGCTGCCTGGCCCTGATATCACACTTTTAACCTTTATGCTTCCCTGACTGGCTGCCTTAGCCACTGCTTTATTGTTGTAGAGAGATACCACGAGCATGGCAACCCTTATAAAGGAAGGGATTTAATTAGGGGCTGGCTTGCAGTCAGTCCATTTTCGTCATGGCAGAGAGCATGCCACTAGAGCAGCATCTGAGAATATAATACTACACAAGCTGAAACTGGGCCTGGAATGGGCTTTTGAAACCTCAAAGCCCACTTCCAGTGACACATTTCCTCCAACAAAACCATACCTCCTAATCCTTTTCACAGAGTGCCACTCCCTGGGGACTGAGCATATGAACCCATGGACCATTGTTACTCAAACCTCAGCAATGTCAAAGTCACTGGTTCTCAATCTGTGGGCCAAGACTCCTTTGGGGCCACATATGAGATATCAGATATTTAGATTATGCTTTATAGCAGTAGCAAAATGATAGTTATAAAGTAGCAATGGAATAATTTTATGGTTGGGGGTCACCACAATATGAGGTTTCAGCATTAGGAAAAGTTGAGAACCATTGCCCCAAATGTCTTTTAAAATCCCAGTGTATCTCTCAAGCATGAGATAAAAATTTATGTATTAATGTAGGCATTCATGTATAATCCATACATGATAAGGTACATCTATTTTTTAGAGATAATGTGAAAATTATATATTCATTTTTCCTAAAAGGTACTCATTGAAGTTATTAAAAGGAATAACAAAATTCCTAAATTATCAGTTATATAGAATTTTAACCTATAATCTCATTAATTCTAATCAGTTGGTTGTCACACTATAAAAGACTTGAGTTTCAAAATTTTTAGGGCTAGAGATATAGTTTAGTTCTAAAAAAAAATACATGAAGCCCTAGGTTCAATGGCCAGTACCCCTTTAACCTTCCCCCCTCTTTTGGGCTGGAGTTTAATCTCATAAATACATAAATATTTCAGGGCAGTAATTTTCAAGGGCTTTGAAGATACTTGACATGCAGTCTTGAAAATCAGAGTCATAAAAATGTGGGCATGGTGGTACTGGAAGGATGGAGAACAGGAAAATATTTGGGATTTGCTGGTCAGCCAATCTAGCTGAATTGGTGAGATCAAGGCTCAATGAGACACCTTGTCTCCAAAACAGAATGGATAGTAATTAAGGAAGACATCAGACATCAGTATTTGGCCTCCACCAGCATGTGCATACATGTGTGCACATGTACATGCATACATATACACATGTTAACATACAACACGCACTCCAAGAAGTAGTTTTAAAGGAAATGAAATAGTTTGGACAGTATTTGTATGAGGTCTTCTATGAAGGTCTGATAGAATTCTGCACTGAACCCATCTGGACCTGGGCTCTTTTTGGTTGGGAAACTTTTAATGACTGCTTCTATTTCTTTAGGAGTTATGGGGTTGTTTAGATGGTTTATTTGTTCCTGATTTAACTTTGGTACCTGGTATCTGTCTAGAAAATTGTCCATTTCCTCCAGATCTTCCAGTTTTGTTGAATATAGGCTTTTGTAGTAGGATCTGATAATTTTTTTTTAATTTCTTCAGATTCTGTTGTTATGTCTCCGTTTTCATTTCTGAGTTTGTTAATTTGGATACACTCTCTGTGACCTCTGGTTAGTCTGGCTAAGGGTTTATCTATCCTGCTGGTTTTCTCAAAGAACCAGCTCCTGGTTTTGTTGATTCTTTGTATAGTCCTTTTCATTTCTACTTGGTTGATTTCAGCTCTGCGTTTGATTATTTAATGTCTTCTACTCCTCTTGGGTTTATTTATTTCTTTTTGTTCTAGAGCTTTTAGGTATGCTGTAAAACTGCTGACACATGCTCTCTTCTGTTTCTTTTTGCAGGCACTCATAGCTATGAGTTTTTCTCTTAGAACCGTTTTCATTGTGTCCCATAAGTTTGGGAATGTTGTATCTTCATTTTCATTAAATTCTAAGAAGTCTTTAATTTCTTTCTTTATTTCTTCCTTGACCAAGTTGTCATTGAGTAGATAATTTTTCAACTTCCTTGTATATGTGGGCTTTCTGTCATTATTGTTGTTATTGAAGACCAGTCTTAGTGCGTGGTGATCTGATAGGATGCATGGGATTATTTCTATCTTCCTGTATCTGTTGAGGCCTGTTTTGTGACTGATTATATGGTCAATTTTGGAGAAGGTTCCATGAAGTGCTAAGAAGAAGGAATATCTTTTTGTTTTATAGGATGGAATATTCTATAAATATCTGTTAAATCCATTTGGTTTATAACTTCTGTTAGTTTTTTTATATCTCTGTTTAATTTATGTTTCCATGATCTGTCCAGTGATGAGAGTGGGGTGTTGAAATCTCCTACCATTATTGTGTGAGGTACAATGTGTGCTTTGAGCTTTAGTGAGGTTTCTTTTATGAATGTAGGTGCCCTTGTATTTGGGGCATAGATATTTAGGATTGAGTTCATCTTGGTGGATTTTTTTCATTTGATGAATATGAAGTGTCCTTCCCTATTTTTTTTAAATGACTTTTGGTTGGAAGTCAATTTTATTTGATATTAGAATGGCAACTCCAAATAAACATTCTGATTTGGGTGAGGCCTCAGACACTGACTTTTTATTAAGCAGCAAATCTCATTGTGAAAGCACACAGGATTCCATATGTAAGTTAAAAGTACAAAAAGGAGTAATTTTTTTTTTTACTTTTAAGAGCTTGACAACTAAAAAAAAAATCACATAATTGTTCAAAGAAAAGATGGATTCTAGAAAGTATATGCTTTCAAAATAAGAATGGATCAGGGAACTTATGAAGACACAAATTCAACATAAAAATAATAATGACCTTCCGGAATGAGACGCTGTACTTGATTGCCTTCCAGGTGAACAATTCTATCTTTGGAGTTCAGCTGCATCCACTTGCAAAATACCATCCCACAATACCATGGGCTTGTTGACTTCTGACATTCATTCGTAGAAAGATGACCTGAGAGGGTCACATGATTCTCCTCAGAGTATTTAGGCAGCTGTCTTTTGCTACTTTGTGGGTTCTTCTTTCTTCCATCTTTCCCCACCCCTTTTCTTCCATCCTTTCAACTCCCTAACACTAGATAGGAGAGAAAAGGTGATAGAAAGGAAAGAGAGTGACGTTATTGTTAGACTTCTTCCTGCTGACTAGGGACCTCAAGTTCCTCAGGCAAGTTTGTTCTTTGCTGTCAGGATATCTAATTTCCTCTTCATCTTGTTTCTCTTTGTGCATGATTGCATCACAAACTACAAGCAACAACCAACAATAACCAACCTATATTTCACCACATCTTTCAGGGCCTAGCATTTTTAATCCACAGAATTCTAAATGTCACACAATCTTAGAAAATATCTGCAGCGGGAAAAATCATACCTCTGCTAGAGCACGAGGCAAATCATAGTCAACTGCTGTAGACAAGGTGAAGTAATGCCATATCCCACACCTGAGATTAAAACAAAAACATATTCTTTAAAAGGTTCTGTGTTTTTTTTAATTCCAAAATCGTCACTACATGGCACTGCATTTCACCCATGTATATTTTTCTGCCTTAATTGCAGGTGACTTCAGTGAGAAACTAGAATTTAGAAGCCAGGTAAAATGAGGGAGATAGTCTTCATCTATGTGGTTAGAGAAAAGTCATCATCCTAGTTGGTTAAAAATTTTCCAGTATGTTTTTTTTGGAGAGGGAGGACACCTATACTCTTATAAGTAATATCTTATATTCTGTAAGCCCAGTTAAACTCATCGGTTCCTTCGAGTGAATTTTGGTAGAACAAGTACATTTGTTTGTTGTTGGGACCATGGACAATGAATGGAAGCTGCTTCCACATCCTTATGGGAAGGAATTTTATCAACATGGAATAAGAAAAGCTGTCTGGAGTGGGTGAAAAGTCATAGTAGAAACTGGGAAAACATTACAAGGTTGAGCCAAAGGGCGGCCCATTGGTGTGTTGCATTTGCAGCAACTCAGGCTACAGACTGTCCTAATATGCAGACTCTGTATTTAGGTACTTCATTTTTTTTGAGTTCCCGACAAATAGCAATTGTGTGTGTGTGTGTGTGTGTGTGTGTGTGTGTGTGTGTGTGTCTGTGTATTATATTATCTATAGCCTTTATAGTTCAAAATATGACACATAATATTTAATATATATGTATATATATTGTTTTAAAGCTTAATGGAAAACATTTCAACCCCCTAAGTTACTAAAATTATTAATACTGCCTGTATTACAATAGTCTATAAGTCTAATTTGTAAGTATAATTTTAAATTTATTTACACTAAAATTCTGACCCCACCTCTCTCTCTGCTTGCAGAGTTCCTTCCCCCCACCTCTCTCCCCTCCTCCTCCTCTCTCCTCCCCACCGTCCTCCCCCTTGACTCTGAGATGGCAGCATCCCCCTGGGAATCCCCCCGCCCTGATGTATCTAACCTCTGTAAGGCTGGGTGCATCCTCTCCCACTAAGGACAGACAAGGCAGCCTTCTGCTACATGTGTGCTAGAGGCCTTGGATCAGCCCGGGTATGCTCTTTGGCTGGTGGCTCAGTCTCTCTGGGAACTCCCAGGCATCCGGGTAAGTTGACACTGTTAGTCTTCCTATGAGGTTCTCATCTCCTTGAGTGCCTTCAGTCCTTTCCTTAACTCTTTCATAGGGGCCCCCAAACTCCATTCAATGTCTGTGTCTGTCTCAGTCCCCTCCTGGCTAGAACCTCTCAGTGGGGTTCTATCCTAGGTTCCTGTCTCCAACCACAGTAATAGGGTGAGGGATTAGTGTCCATGGGATGGGTCTGAGAATGGGACAATCACTGCTCTGCCGTTCCCCAGCCTCTGCTCCATCTTTATTCCTGTATTTCTTTTAGACAGGACAAATTTTGGGTCAGATGTTTATAGGTGGGTTGGTGTCCCCATCCCTCCTCTGCAGGTCCCGTCTGGCTACTGGAGGTGGTCTCTTCAGGTTCCACATCCCCACCGTTGGGCATTTCAGCTCAAATCACCTGCAAATTGATTCCTGGGCTCTCCCTCATTATCAGTCACATTTTTGTTTGTTTTTGTTTGTTTGTTTGTTTAAAAGAAAAATAACATAGGGTATAGTTTAATTTAAGAACTATTACAAATCATGTAGAAGACCCTTGTTTCAATACTGAAAAACAATAACAATTTAAAAATCCCTCATTAGGATTTTAATTGGAGTAATATTGATTTCATAGTGAATTATGTTAGTCTTCTGCAGAAAACATGCTGTACAACTCCCTTTATTTTACTTTATTTTATTTTTAATATTTTGTTGCTTATTTTGTTTATTTACATTTCAAACTTTATCCCCCTTCCTGGTTTCCCCTCCGAAAGCCCTCCTTCCTCCCCTTCTCTCCCCTACCTCCACGGGGTGCTCCCCTAACTACCCACTCCCGCCCCACCACCCTAGCATTCCCCTACACTGGGGCATCAAGCCTTCACAGGACCAAGGGCTTCCCCTCCCATTGATGCCATACAAGGCCATCCTCTGCTACATCGGTTCCTCCATGTGTACTCTTTGGTTGTTGGGAGGTCTGGGGGGGGTCTGGTTAATTGATATTGTTGTTCTTCCTATAGGGTTGCAGTCCCCTTCAGCTCCTTCAGTCCTTACCCTAACTTCTCCATTGGGGTCCTCATGCTCAGTCTAATGGTTGGCTCCAAGCATCCACATCTGTATCAGTAAGGCTCTGGTAGAGCCTCTCAGGAGACATCTATATCGGGCTCCTGTCAGCAAGCATTTCTTGGCACCAGTGTGTGTGTCTCGATTTGGTGGCTGCATATGGGATGGATCCCCAGGTGGGGCAGTCTCTGGGTGGCCTTTCCTTCAGTTCCTGCTCTACTCTTTGTCCTTTTGACAGGAGGAATTCTGGATTAATATTAATATTTTTGAGGTGGGTAGGAGGCCCCATTCCTCAACTGGAGGCCATGCCTATCCACTGGATATGATCTCTACAGGTTCTATCTACCCTTTTGGGGTATTTCTTAAATACACAGTATTTCTAGGAGCTCAGTTGTGTGTGTGTGTGTGTGTGTGTGTGTGTGTGTGTGTGTTTATAACATAAAAAGTCAAAAATGTATAGAACTAAAATCTTAAAAGAGATTCTTACAGATTGCTGTTCAGTCCAAATTCTACGACAGGCCACTGAACAGGTTACTATCTACCTGGATCCAGTAATGCAGCAAAGAAGGCAAAATGATGATAAAACATAAATCTAGTCAAGAACACCGCATGGAGAAGGACAGGATGTATTCAGAATTCAAGTCTGTGGCATGGTTTACAGAACAATCATTGTTCCAAAAGTTCTCTGCTCCTCAGTTCCAAAGTGATTGAATCAGTTTCATTTAGCTGATCATTAACTGAAAACTAAATCGCAGAGCACTTACTTATCCAAGACCATACAGTTCAATAACCCCACAGCAATAAACTATAAATAAGTCCTACATGGAAGACCCTGGATTAGGTACTGTGAGAGAGAGAGGCATTTGTCTAAAGCAGGATGTTTGTAGTGTATTCTATTGGCAAAAAGCAGTCCATGCAGATGTAAGATTTTATATATATATATATATATATATATATATATATATATATGTATATATATATATGGTATAATATAAAATATATATATGCAATAGGGTACTGATGGGAAACTACGAAGAAAATTACTTGAACAAAATTATATATTAGAATTTTAGTAGTATATATAATATATAGTAATGTGACAAATAATATAATATATAATCATATAATATGTAATAAAATCACATATTAGAATTTCTGGAGAAAGGGAACCCAGTCTCAGAGAAAACAGTTGAGAGCTTACTCTACTTGCTCTCAGGCTTTTCTCATGCAGTGAGAATTAATCCATACACAATAGCTAAAATATGTGGACCAAAAGACAAAAAGTATTCAATGTCTTTTATTTTCTATATTAGCACCTGCCGATGGCTCCAGGATCTTCAACAGCTCATTTCTGATTACCTGCTTTTTACTAGAAAGCTGACCTCTGCCTCAAGGAGCAACTGCAGCAAGAGCATTGTTGAGTCAAGGACAGGGAGAAAAACATCTTTGAACCCAGGAGGCTTCAGCTGACCCACAGAGTCACAGAAGATGCTGTGTGAACTGAAGCATGTGAATTGAAAGCCAGTCACCTCCTTCCTTTCGGCTAACACAGAAGAAGCCATTAGCATTGAAAGGACAATGGAGAGTGGACTTTGGAGTGAGGAATTGGTTTTTATCCTTACAAATAAACAGAAGTGACCCCTTAGAACCTTCACGTCCACGGTTATGCCAGCATTCTGGATTATGAATGAAAATGTGTTCTCAGCAGTAGAGAAGACCAGGCGTTAAGGGTCCTAACTATGTCTAGGTTAGATATGAAAAACTCAGTCAACCATAATAAGCTATAAAAATACCAAATGTGTGCAGTTAGACCTGCACTTCTGTCTCAGCTCTGCTGTTCGTGATGATATTACCTCTCTGAAACTCATTTTCTCTCATTGAAAACACAAGCATAATTAAAGCCACCTTACGTATGATCAAGTAAAATAACAGTTTTTGTGGTATGTGTTTGCTATGAATTACAACCCATGAATGAGTGAAAACAATGTGACCACAAGAAAAGTAAGTCGTGTCGACTATAATGTAAGGTCATTGATCCTGGAGTTGGGCCCCTGGGGCTGCAGGTTACACTGCAAAGGTAATGCTGAGTCGCTTTCTTCATCAGTCAGATGCACACTGAAGCAAGCCTCATAAACAAGTGCGTTTGTGATGAAATTGAGTTAAGGAGAGGAAAGTGAGCAGAGAAATACACAAGTCTATGGAGAGGGTCTGGGAAGCAGGGCTTGGTCTTATTTTCACTTGGTCCATCTTCCTGTCTAACAAGTATGTTTGTTTTTATTTTAATGCTTTGCTCTGTTTATTTGAGTCAATGCATTGCCTCTCTGCATCCCTTATGTTTTTTCTGTCTATCTGTCTGTCTATGTCTATATGTCTCTCTTCCTCCCTTTTTCTCTCTCCCTCCTTTTCTCCCTCTCCTTCCCCTCCCTCTCTGTACCTACACATGCTCATAGTACATTCTCTCCAAATAATCAGAGAAGCCTTGTTCCTTAGAGAGCATTCATTCATCTGCCCAAAGACGAGATATCAGCTTGTCCAAGCTAGAAAACCACGTTGCAGGCTCATGAGCATACCTTTTGCCAAATAGACACTGAAGTGGACTACAGTTAGGTAGGGGTGTTCTGAACCACTGTAATTGATTCCCTGTTCCCAGTTTCAGTACCTTGTGTATGCTCCTGATAGCAATGACTGGTCAGCTCATGGTTAATAAGAGACTGCTCACCTAGCTTAGTGGAAGTGTGCATTTATAGGGAAAAAAAAAACCCTGGAATTACAGTGATGATCATAAATGAATATACATTAGGATAAAATGTCTCTTGTGCACATTTTCTAAGATTTCTGTTAAAAACAAAACTTTCCATATTTGCATTTGGAATGTTGTATTATCTCTAGGAGTTTAGTGAGGAACCAGCAGCACTGGAGTCAGAAATAGGATTTCACTCCTTTTACAGTTTGACATCAGCCTTTCTTCTCACCGGGTCTCTCAGGATCTCCAAAGACATGACATGGACGTTCTAGAGACTTTCATTTGCTTCTTTTTCTTAAAGTCACTTCTATTTCTTGGTAGCCCTTGCCAACAAATTCACCTGGCAAATTCCTAAATTTCCAAGCTACACAAGAGACATTCAAAACCTTCCCCACGAGGCTCCTGCTCCCTGTGCGTTCTCTCATGCCACACGCTGTGCATAACTCCATCTCAGTCCCCGTTTCAGAAGGACGCAAAGATGCACAGCACTGACTCCAAAACTCAGTGAAATTTTAGAATTAAAAAATCACTTGAAAGCTGGGAAGATGAAATCATGTTCAAAAGACCCTGCTTCCAAGACCCTCTCCTAATGACTTATTTTGCCTTGCTCTCTGCTAGCTTTCCTCCCCTTCACCTTAAACTCACATTCTTCACAAACTCATAAACATGGCTACTGGTAGTGTCCAAGCTTGCGCTCCTTTGCCGTCTGCTACCAGGGAGGAAGAACCTCTTCTCTCAGAGTAGTTTGAAAACTCTTGGGACATGCAAGAATAGCTTGATCAGCTGGACTCATCACTCCTGTGGCCAAGGGCAAAATACTTTGAATTGCTTTTATAGTAGTAGTCACCATCATTGGAGTTGGCTTCTGTGAGTAAAGAAACAGAATTACTTAAACACATCCCTTTAAAATACCTACATGTCAGGTTGTGTAGGGAAGGCTATATAAATACTAGAGTTAAATGGATTTAAGATCCCAGTGGCTAAACAGTTACTATACATATATAGACAGGTAGATGTCCTAAGACAGTAGTCCTGTCATATTTTCTAGGCATACTAGTGCCACTAGTTAGTAGATTAGTGTGAACTAATTTTACTAGTTCTAAATATAAGAGATACACACACACACACACACACACACACACACACATACACATACACACACACACATACACACACACAATGTTTAACCGTATATTTAGTATGTATAACTTTGTTAAGTAACCTATATTTCTATTATTAATATAGTCTTTGTAGTTTTGGGAAATTTGGCCAATCCATCTTCATAGTTAAACTCAAAAATATATAGAAGTAACATATTTAAAAGGAAATTAAAACTACATCCCCTTCCTTCTCTGTGTGTGTTTGGAATGGGGAGTGAGGCATGTACATGCCATGACATATATGTGAAGGTCAGAGAAGAGCTTGAAGGCACTGGTTCTACTCTGTGGTTCCCAGGGATTGATTCCAGGCAGCAAGCCCTTCTACCCACTAAGACATTATGCAAGGCCCAAGTAAGAATGTTTTGTTAGGAAATGTACTCATTTACAAAAAAGCAGATAAATATTATTTACATACATGAACAATTTAATAATGTATATTTGTGCACAAAAAGCGCTTTGAATTTAATCATCAGATAGTTTGTTCTAGTTGCAGAATGGTATGATAAATATTTTCGTGCATTTCAGATTAAATCCACACTCTCAATGAGCTTTGGTGGCTAAGTAGACTAATTTGCCTTTCGAAACCACTTAGATCTTTATGCTTCTGATGATATATATTTTAGATTCATTCTTGGCTAGAAGGTTCTGAAGTCTTGGATTCCTTTCTTTTTTAAAATTTACTTTCTGCAGGAAGTCATACATTCAGAATACAACTCATTCTTGGCTTTTATTATTGACATCCTCCAAGTCATCACTGAGCTCTGCTGTGGTTTGAGTACCCACACACTGGTATTTGGGTTTTTTGTGCCTAAGTGTTCTGATTCTCCTAACTCTACCAACTAGGTGTTTCTCCTTCATATTCTGCTTATTTGGAGCCTGACATTTCTCAGTCCGTAGGTATGAGAGACTGTCACAATGTCCTCCAGTTTGAGATTCACCTTCTCCTTTAGATGCACATTTACAACTCTTTCTATCTGTTAAACAAGCTTGGACGCGGTGGACTGGGCTCAAAGATGCCACCCTGTAGGTTGATTCATAGCCATGAGCACTTCTTTTTGACAGCCCACAGTACTTGCTTCTGTGACTTTCCCTCAGAGAGATATTACTCTGACCTCTGCTAATGGGTCTGTCACACCAGGATTTGGATCTGGGTGTCCTGGGACTGTATTGCCTTTGGGTTTTTCTACTGTGGTGTGAACCAACTTCTACACATTGGGAGGACTGGCTGCAGCTTACCGGTTTTTTTTTAGTAGAAGCCAGCATCTTATCATTTGTAATAGGGGAGTTGCTATCTTCTGAGACACAATGACAAGAATGATCCCTGTCTCTGAATTTGCTGTTTATCAAGGGTCTTTCTCTGGGAAATCTTTGAAAAGCCTTTAGTGCAGCTTCTTCAAGCTTCTTTTTCTCTGCTTCTTTTCTCTGATCATGTACCTGTTGGCCAGGATTCAAAACATTTGTTTCCCTTATATTGTACTTTTTGGGGGGTGCCCGATTAGAATCCACCAGTGCTCTAAAGGTGTGTGGACTTGTTTCAGGCCTCTTTAGATCCTGGACATGGCCATGAAGCAGCTTTGTGCTTTCTGACTTTTTCTCTTGATTATCATTTCTGTAACACTCTGTGTGTGACCTGCTTTCCCCGAGATTAGCCCAATTCAGTGAATTTGTAGTACAAACCACGTCTTTGAAATCATCTGATCCCCACTCATCTTTGGTCCAGACAGGGCGTTCGTTTGCCGTGTTCTGATGGGTTGTTGAGATTTGGGAGTTTTTTGAGGAATGGCCCTTTGGAAAGTGTTTCAAGCCAGAGTCAGAGCTTTGCCCTGTCTTACTCCAGCTCCCCTTGGACTGTTTTATGCCTTGTTGAGATTTCATGAAGGAGAGATCCTCTGGTGGAGACAAGGCTGGAGCTGAAACAGTGTTCTTCTTTTTCACCCATGTTGAAACAGGACACTGATAGATGGCGTTGCAGTCATAGGTCTCCATGTTGTAAGATGAATAAACAAAACTGATAAACTCATGTAGAAAATGCCGAGTGTATTGGAGGAGATAAGGCTCCAGTAGGTGAGTGAAAGATTCACTGTCCAAGTTAAATTTTGTCATGTGATGGAGAATGGCAGTCAGAATATTCTTTACTGTGTAGCCATAGTCTCCACAGACAGCTGTGAGTTCCCGTTTCAGCCAGGGAATCAGCCGGTGCAGGCTGCTGGGATTTCTCTTAAAATATTGAGCTGAAAAGTGTCTTTTCAGTCCAGAGCCCTGGACATATTTTACCCAGACTCCAGAATAGTACAGAGCTCTTCTAAACTTCACAACTACATGGTCTCTAAAATGGCTCAAGGACAGTGAATGTGGTGGGAGCTTCCCATGGTCTCCAAACTTTCTCAGTAGTTCTTGGATAGTCAGCTCTCTCAGTGGTCTGGTCTTCTTTGATGTCTGGCTGAGATTTTGTATTTGAGAGAAGTCCACAGAACTTTCCTCCTCTGAAGTGAGAAACGTGAAGTCTTCCTTGTTAGCGGTCTCGAACTCATTAGAGCAACACTGAGAAAGAAAACGTTGCATGATGGGAGAGAGTGTGGATTTCTTACTTAATCTTGAGTATGAAGAGCCATCACCTCTCTTCCTGGAAGAGAAATTCCAGTCAGACTCACTCTGACTACATTCCAGACAGCTGGGGCACTCACACTTAGATGAAAGCTCTGTGGCCATTGCTTTAACAGATCATATTTTATGAGTCCTTTGTGAGAAAAAAAATAGCTTCAAATCATTTCCTCATCTTGTATGAAAAATATCTGTTAAAAATACTCAATGCATACTCATATAATATGCTCACTCTGGGATTAATGCTGGAACAAAGTTAGGAGACAATCTATCTCTCAGATTCTGGTACCATGCACAGGGAATCTAAAACAGTGAAGATATAGGCATGCTGGGATTGTTTCTTTCTCAAGGAAGTTCTTTTCAAGTTCTGAAAGGCAAATTCAAAGAAAAGAAAAGAAACATTAGCCCCGAAAACATATTCATACAAGTAATATTATACAGCTTGAGCAAGTTGTATTTATTTATTTAGACATCCCTCTTCCTCTCCCTCGCCCTCCCCTCCCCCACCAGTTAAAGAGAAGAGTCCTGAATTTGAAAGAGAGCAAGGAGAAGTACATGTGATGAAATAAAATGGAAATGATGTGATTATATTATAATCTCAGAAAATACTTTAAAAAAAAATCTTAAGCATCGCTTTTTAAGTTCCCCTGAGCCCGGGCTGCGCTCCTCTAACTGGGACTTTGAGTCGCAGTTATTTCTGGTGTTGGCATGGCTCCAAGAAGGCCCAGACTCACTCTGTGCTGCCCCACACATAGAGAAGGAGAATGAGCGAGATCGGTCTCTAAGTCCAGCCTGCCCCTGGCCTTCAAGCTGAAGCGAGGTCGGGGCAAGCCACACAAGCAGCCTTCGAAGGAGCCCAGTAAAGTGCCAACTTGAAAGAGCCCTCAGGGCCTACCAAAAGGAAGCAAGAAGAAGGGCGCAGCCAAGACGTGGAGTTAACACAACTCCAGGGAGGAAACCAAGGGGCAAACCCAAGAAACTGGAGGAGGAGGAAGAGGAGGGCATCTCCCAGGAGTCCTCGTGGGAGGAGCAGTGACTACTTGGAGTGTCTGTCGCCTGCTCCTTGGCCACAGAGGAGCAGCCTTCCCCTGCACTGGAAGCCCTGCTCCTAGGCCCCTCCCCGCTCCCATTGCACACTACCGCACCAGGCACCTCTGCGGCACCCACCGGAACAGGGTTTGGCTCAGTCCCTGTGCACCCCTCCCCAACACATCTCCTCCCTCCTGACAAAGTTAACTTACCATCTAGCTACAGCCCAGCCTGCTTGCTCACCTCCCTCAGAGCCCTCACTTTTAGCTGGAGCTTTGTTTTGTGGGTCCCTTCTGTCCTGCTGTTCCTGGCTTCCCTGTGGAGGATCCTAGGAGCATTCTGTGGCCTTAAGGGGCCACAGCGCCACCTCACTCCGACAAGCCCCAATGGCTGACCGGGCAACAGCGGTGTGGTCAGTGCAGGGGATGCTTCGGTCCCAGCATGTCCCCCACCAAAGTGTCACCAGGTGGGTTTCTCAGTCCCTCCTGCCCCATCCTACCGAGAATCCTGCACCAGATTGGCTGAGCCCCTTGGTTGGGCAACAGGAAGTAGGATGATGTTGGCTCCACCCACTTTGCTGCTCTCACCTGGGAAGAGACAGATGAATGAGGTCCTAGATTGTTTCCACCTATGGCAGACGGGCAACAACATGCTCCTCCTCCACTACACTGTTCCTCCAGCAGGGCACCAAGGAGTTAGCCTTGCTCCCCTCTCCTTTTGCTCCTCCCTGCCCCCCTCAGATTCTGGTTCCATCTTTTTCTCTGTCACAAACTACCTCTGGACACTTGTGTTTGGTTTGCTTGTTTGTTTGTTTGTTGTTGTTGTTGTTGTTCAATGTTCATTCTTAGACACCCACCATTGCTGTTGCTACCTGCGCCAGATGTTCATCCTCCTGATTTTGCCTACACCCCCCCCACACACACACACACACTACACTCTAGGGGAAGCAGGGCTGGGGTGCAGCTGCAGGCTGGTTACCTACACCACACTAGGGAAGATGGGGCACCCGCCCCGTGGATGCTGCAGCAGAGTGAGTATGGGGGCCACTTTGATGGGGAAAGGATATAGGACCACCTCCCTTTGTTCTGTGGGGGAGGAGTAGCCAGTATTTGTCCCAGCCTGGGGCTTCCACTCTGGTTTCCTAATATATATATATTATTATATTATTACATATATATTATTTTCTGGACAAAAAATTTAAGCATCATATTCTTTGACCTGACAATTCTAACTATAAGGTTTTAATTTAGATGTACAACAAAGTAAAACATATTGACAGTTTTAAGGTAGTAAAAGCTGAAAATAACCTAAACGTACATCAGTGAGAGATGTGTTGAATGAATGATGCTCTGCTTGTTGTATTTTAATATTAGGCATCTACTCAAGTGAAGTGAAGAGATTCTTACCAAGGGAAGTAGATGGCTGAATACATTAACTTAAGTACAGAAATATGGAATATTTTGTAAACTCTTGGACAGTCAGACATCGTGGCTCTCACTTGTTATGCTAGCACTAGGGAGGTTGAAGGGGAAGAATGTTGAGTTCTATGGAACCCAGCTTGGGTTCTTAGTGATTATTTGATTCTAGTGCTATTAACTAGGTGCAATTAGAAGCAATGCATTTACCCTAGAAATAACAAATTATACCTGTATTATATACATTTACATGGATGATTATAAGAAAAATTACTAAAGTAAAATATCTAAAAGCATATTGGGATCCAGAGAAGGACAGAAACACTGGTTATTGCCTACATCTGGTGCTCTCTATCTTCAGTTCTATTAGTCAGAACTGACAGCTACAAATGACAGGGGTCAAAAAATAGACGATGTTAGAGGTTAAACATTCAACAAAAGACACCTTCCTCAGTCTGTGTATACAAGTGTTGGTATCTTAAAAAAGATTAGTTTTAAAATGTTACCCCAAGGTGTCAGCATAACAATTTATGACTAGAAATAAGTCAACACATTTGTACATTAACATCAAGTGATGTGTCTCTGAAAGTCGTTATAAGACTATTAATTTCCATGTTACAGTGACTCTAGTACAGATAAAGGCAAACAAATTCTCTCAGGAGCTCAGAATAGAAACTCAAGTCTCGTGAGAAATTTCCCACAAATGAATTTATAACTAAAAATCAGTAACAAACTTGGTGGTACAATACTGCAATCCTTGAAACATGAAAGGCTGAGGAAAGAGGAGCACATGGTAAAGGCCGGCCTGGGCTACAGAGGGGTTCAAGGCTATGCAGGGCAACTTAGCTGAGATCATGTCCCCAAATACATGAGTACTAGTATTCATAGAGCATGTAATAGCATGTGTGAAGATCTTGCTTCAACTACTGGTATCACCACAGACAAAGAAAGAGTAGCAGCAATTCCTCCAGCAACAAGCAAGAAATGGGCTGTCTTAAAAATAAGCCTACAGAAAAAAAAATAAGCCTACAGGAAAAAATATAGCCAACAAACCTGGCTCCCAAGATAATCAGAAAATGTATGAACTAGATGGACTTCAAGAGATAAAATGATTTGAGAATGTGTGTGTGTGTGTGTGTGTGTGTGTGTACAAAAGGATATGAAACACAGTCAAATAAGATTAAAAGAAGATAACATCGAAAATTTAGATGGATCAAACAATATAAGCACAGCTAAAGAGAGTTATTGCCACAGCACAGCAGAACTCTGAACCCATTACTCAGACTGTACCAAGAGAGGCAGAAAAGACTAACTGGACGATGAAGAGAAAGCAAACAAAATGAGAAGGTTTAAGATGGAAATGAGGAAAGGCAGTTGTGGAAGAAATAAGGGCTTAGAATTTTAATAACATCCAACTATAGCCAATAAAAAGAAACCCAGATCAAAATAAACCAAAGAGAAACTGCAGTACATGAAACACAAGGTGTCTTTTCAATTGTCACTAAAAATGATGAGGATATCTTCAAACTGTTTAAAGAAAATACCATTTCTGGAATTACATAGTCACTAGACTTGCCCTTCACAAAGCAGATCAAAATTTTATAGGATTTAAGAGAGAGACATTTGGGGAAACTAAAACTCCAAAAATTCAAACACCAGCACCCTCTCAAAAAGAATGTGTTTGAAGTATAGTCTGTAAGGAAAAATACTTGAGGAAAACAAATAGGAGTTGGAAGACAGAGTGGGAAGGAAGCATGGTAGGCATGGATCCATATAAAAAAGCAGTGTGTAGAACAGCATTTAGGAGTTAAGACGACAACAAAACTCCTATCCACCATGGCCATCGACCTCATGGACAAATGCTCCATGTGTAACTGCTAAAGGAAGCCTGTATGTAATCCCATGGCAGACTTCCACCTTTGAAGAATCTGTCTTAAAAGACCTAAATTAAAGCCAACTTGTCCATACCATAATGTGGTCAGTGAAGATGAATTTCAGAAATTAGCTCAGTATTCTAGACACAATTCATTATCCTGCTTCCTCACCATTTCCTCATCCTTTTCATCTTGAAAAGGAAAATGGCACGTATTGCATCCCTCAGTAAATGAACAAGTAAATGAATTCAGCTGTACCTTAGCTGCTGGATTCATTTGTTTATACTGACTAATCTGTTCTGTTTACCCTAGAGACAGAATTCAGAACTCAGGGCAAGTTCTATCTCAGGCTGAAGTTACAGGGGAAGTGTAACTAAGCTTGGCGTCTTGCATTTTGCATCAGCAAGTGATGTTAAGATGCAGTGGTGAATAAGACGGGATTCAGACCCATGATTTAGAGGAGATTCAAACTCTTTAATCTTCTAGTAGATCAAAAGCCAAACTCCAGCAAGAAGCCTGACTCAGAAGATAGTAAACACCAAATGTAATGCAGTCTTTCCTAATGAATGAATGCTCCTCCCCCCAAATAATATGCAAGTGTATAGATTTAAATTATTTAATCACAAACTTGTCATTTTCCCTTTAAACGATACTTATGAATAAACAGTTTAATATGTACACAAGGTGGGTTCTCACATCTTGGCTGTGAGGCACCATTTTGGGACCAAAATGATTTTAAACATTTTTTCCTATTTTTTTTACTCATTCACGTCTAAATAGTAGTTAGCAGACCACACCATTGGAAGGTTATTCTTTGTTGTTGTTGCTACTCTGTTGTGATGTAGACTTTTAGCTTGGTTGTAATTGTCCAGGTCACTCAGGTACTCAGACCTCGGACGAAACACCTAAGACTGAAGGGCATTTGGGAGGAATCAGAGAAGGGTTTTGGCATCCAATAGCTATTTAATAGAACAGTTGTCTTAAGTTTAAGTTACTTAGAGAGAGGATTTTATGCAACACACTGCATCATCACCTCGTGTGTGTGTGTGTGTGTGTGAGAGAGAGAGAGAGAGAGAGAGAGAGAGAGAGAGAGAGAGAAGGAGAGAGACAGACAGAGACACAGAGAGAGACACAGAGAGACAGAGAGAGAGAGAGAGACAGAGAGAGACAGAGACAGAGAGAGAGAGAGAGAGAGAGAGAGAGAGAGAGAGAGGAGAGAGGCTGTGTACAGAGATCATAAAAGAACTTTCTGAAAGAGTGATTTTGTTTTCTCCTCAGACCTTGCGGAGGCATGATCTCTTTTGCTATTTCTGCCACGCACATAATACTATGTCGGTTGGCCCATGAGCTTTGGGATGATTCTTCAGTCTTTTCCAGTCTTACCATACAATGCTGAAATTACAATTTTGTATAACCACATCCAGATTTCTTGCATGGGTTTTGGAGATGGGACACAAAGAATCAGGCTTGCAAAACAAGCCCTTTTACCCACTTAATCATCAGCCTAGCCTTTCTTTTTTTAAAGTGCATGTTATATACTTTTGTAACTTCAGATAAGGAGAAGGTTTGAAAGTTTGCAACTGTAGAACAATACATACTACCAGTCTTATTGGAGGGAAGTAAAAGGGAGATGTGTTGTTCTATTGCTAGTCTCCTTCTCCCTGAGCTTTGTGACATGATAAGAGAATGGCTCAGATGAGATGTTAGATAGTAAAAGTTAACTTATTTCAGAAGACATTTATATGCACATCGGCAAACACAGAAAAAAAAATGACCATCCCCTTTCCCCCTCCCATCTTTGCCTTCACTTTCTTTTCCTGTTATTTTTCCTCCCTCAGTTCTTGAGGTCTCAGATTTGAAAGCAGAATGAAACAGAGGAGGATGCTGGGAAAGGAATGTCTTGTCATTTAAAGTGAGGATTCATCAGGTTTAGGAAGATCATGAGGTAGGAGGGTGGCAAGACCCTTCCAAACAGTCCATCTGATCACTGGGAGCTAGAAATTTGACCCTTTGTTTTCTGACCTGAGTCCTGAGTACAGGACTTGGAAGGTCATATCTTCTGACTCTGTTTATGACCTTAGGACAGAGTTTCTATACTCATTGGGATGGATGATTACTTTTTACTTGCTGTCGGGTGTTAAGTATTATTTTTAGTCTCTACCTAGAGGATGCAAGTGGTACCCTACTCCAAGCAAAAGGGTCTCCAGATATTGGCATTGCCCACCCTGCCCAGTTAAGAGTCCTGTCTGTAGTGTTAGCTTATTATGTTTGGAGATACATTCCCCACTGTATTGGAGCAAACAAACAAACAACAAAAAGTGAGAACAAAATCATAACACACATTTGTGAAAAGACCCAAGTAGAGAAAGATCAGGAGTTTGACACCAGAAAAAAAAATCTAAACTTAGATTTTGATAACAGTTTTTGTTTGAAAACATTTTTAGATAAATAGCTTAAGTGACTTCCTGTGTTTTAATGAGGATTTTTTTTTAATATAGTACCCATCACCACAATGCGATATGCTTACATGTGTCTGTTTCTTCTCTGCTCTGACTGAAACAGAAGCTTCATGAAGACAGGATTGTATCTTTGGTTTATACACCACTAGGTGTCTATTGCTTCAAATAACTGGCGTGGGAGGACGCTCTGTGTGCAACTTTTCAACAAATTTGGGGTTAATTTTTTTTTGAGGACTAGGGGGATGGATCAGCAGGTAAAATCAGTTGTCACATAAGCCGGGTCACCTGAGTTCGATCTCCAGAAATCACAAATGGGGAAGCGGTATAGTGCAGTGCATCTGTGATCTCTGAACCCCTACAGAGAGATGGAGTTGGAGACAGAGAATCACTCCAATGCTTTCAGGCCAGCTAGCCTGGAATACTCAGTGCAACAGCAGAAATGAAAATGTTTCTACCTCAACCAGATGAGAGGTGACAACCGACTCCTAGAATTTGTCTTCTGGTCTCTTACATATGCCTTGGTACTTGTGTATCCACACACATACCTTGAAACACACAGAGAGAGGGTGTGGGGAGAAAGAATAACTAAAAGTTAAAGATGAAATTGTCGTACAAATAGCAGTGTCTGGTGTATAAATGCAAGCTAGGCTTTTTTTCAAGACTCTAACAACATTTTCATCAATGCAACAACATACAGTTTTATTTTGCCCATGTTTGCTTAAAGATACCATGCTTAATATATTAATGTGCTAACTGAGAAATTACAACTAGTCAGTCTATAAATGCCACATGTAAGACCTCCGGAGTGAATGCTGTTGCACACCTCTGTTCCGTGAACATATGTGGGGATTTTCAAGGCATCTTTCTGCCATTTATTTTTAGTTTGACGACATTGTGATATAAAGGCATACTCTCTTAGATTTCTGCTCTTTTAAGTTTGCTGAGGTGTATTTTATGGGTCAGGATGTTGTCTGTCTTAATGAGTATTCTATGTGAGCTTGAAAAGGATGTGCAATCTGGTGTTGGTAGGTGGACTGTCCTATAACTGTCAAGTAGATCAAGTTGATTGACAACAGAACTCAAGTCACCCATATCCTTACTGATTCTATGCCTGCTCGGTCTATCAATTACTGGTAGAAGGGAGGTATGGGCGTCTCCAACTGTAATCCTGTATTTGCCCTTTTCTCCTTGCCGTCTAGTACATTATGCTGCATGCATCTTCATGTCCCATTGCTAAGTGGACATTTCCGTATTCAAAGAGAGCTCTTTACCATATACAATGTATCTCTTTTTCTCTGATAATTTTTCTTGAATTGATGTTTGCTTTTTTTGAGAAGTTTACATAGCAATTTTAGTTGTCTTTTGATTATTGTTAGCATGGTATGTCATTCACTGCCAAAAGTCACCTAGGAGAGGCTAAAACAAGCAGGTGATCGTCTAAGATAGTTCCTCCATAGACAGTCAATATACAATGGATTTGCTTCTCTAGTCAAGTCCAAGGCAATTATATTTGAGGAAATACTACTGCTATTAATATGCTTTTCTTGTTATTATTAAATATATAACACTTACTATGTATTGATTCACCCTTTTGAACAGATTTCTTAAGACTTGTGAAGGTGTACTATCTTGTAGTGATGATATATGGACAAATAGGTAATGATTCTATAGAATTCCTGATTTGATTCAAATAATTTTAGGAAGACAGTTTTTAGAGATGGTCTTAGTTGCTGGAAAAGATATAATAAAATTAGAGTCAAGAATAGAATGTGCCCAGTCCTCAGAATAGTAAGTAAAGGTGTATAATAAGAAATACAATGAGCTTTCATAATTATACTAAAGAGAGACAATTTTGTGTTCAAGGAAAAACATTTAGGTCCAAGGATAAAGTCATAGGTGTGCACTATAAGGCAAGGCCATGTAAAAACTGTTGCTTTGAACTTATAATGAGTACTTTGTAATGAAACACTGCTTGAACTTAGTATCAATACTCTTTTGTAACTCCCATTCTGTGTAACATTTTATCTCTGAGGTTATTTTCTAGAGAATTTTTTGTCTAAGTAGGTATAAAAGACCAGAGAGAAGGAATAAAGTTGTTGGTTGAATGGTTTGGCTTGGGGAGTTCTACCCAACCCACCCACTCATCCATCCATCCATCTAAATGGGTATGTTTGTCCACATATTTCTGTGTATGTGTATGTGTATGTGTATGTGTATGTGTATGTGTATGTGTATGTGTGTGTGTGTGTGTATGTGTATGTGTATGTGTGTGTGTGTATGTGTATGTGTATACATGTAAGCATGTATGAGTACTTGTGGAGTTGATTGTGACAGATGGGCCAGCATGTGGGTGTATGAATGTTTGAATGTATGTGTGTCCGAGAATATTTGAGTGATAAAGCATCTTAATTTTTTCCCTTTCCTTCCTCTTTGGTTCACAGTAGCCAGAGAGGCTTCTACTTGATTTACCAGAGAAAGAAACACTAGTAATAAATCCCTTAATTTAATTCCCCCACCCCCCCCCACACACACACACTGTTTTACTCTGAGGTGCTAAATGCCAGAGACTGAAGTTTCTGGCTACAGAGGAACTTAGACAGGTCAGCTACCACTCCAAAGTAGCTTAAACTTCAGACAGGTAAACAGTTTACAGAAAACTGTAAACAGTTTACAGTAAACAGAAAAGGCAACTCTAAATATCTCACAAGACCAAGTCTTGACCCTGCTGATGCATCACCTGCCCCATTGGCTAAGCTCAAGAGAGAACAAAGAAAGAAAAGCCACCAGGGTTTGCTATCCTTTTCCTCTGAATATAATCTTCATGGTTAGATTGGGCTTCATGGAAAGAGCATATAGATAAGTCTTATTTTTCTATCTACTCTGTTTCGATCAGTCTAGTTAGAAGCCTCACATTTTAAATGATGATTGATATTGTTCAATTAATACTTGCCATGTATCTTAGTTTGCATTCTTGTTGCTGTGATAAACACCATGATTAAAAGCCAATGGGGGCAGAGGGTTATTAGCCTTACAGTACCAGATGAAAGGTCACTATTTCAGTTGGCAAGTTACAGTCCATCACTGAGGGAAATAACAGGGTAGAATCTTGGCAGAGGCAGAGGCAGAGGCAGAGGCAGAGGCAGAGGCAGAGGCAGAGGCAGAGGCAGAGGCAGAGGCAGAGTCAGAGGCAGAGGCAGAGGCAGAGGCAGAGGCAGAGGCAGAGGCAGAGGCAGAGACAGAGACAGAGAGGCAGAGGCAGAGAGGCAGAAAGCTTCATACTGGTGTGTATCTGGATTCTGGTCAATCTGCTTGTTATATAGGAAGTACCTAAGGATGACACTGCGCACAGTGGGCTGGACCCTCTCACACCAATTAACAAACAAGAAATAGTCCATAGACATGCCAAAGGACCAATCTAATCAAAGCATCTACTCAGTTGTATTTCCCTCTTCCAAGGTGAGTCTGGTTTGTGTCAGGTAGGCAAAAGAAGTCTAACCAGCAGACCATATTTCAGTTATTTTCTATATGTTGCATTTTGATTTATGTTTTGTTTTGTTTTTGTTTGTTTGTTTGTTTTGGTTCTTCCTTTGAGGCTCACCAATACTCCAAGACAAATATTTCTTGTATGAATTTCGACTTAGAGATTAAGAAATCAGGAGTGTTAACTGACTTAATTGACGAAAGCTACTTAGGAGAAAACTGGCCACCAGAGTTTGAAAGTCATCTGCGTTCTTTTCTTTTTCTTTATTGAAAATACATTATTTTCTTATACGATATATCCTGGTTATAGCTTCCCCTCTTCTTAGAAAAGAAGAGGGTTCTAAGAGATAACAACCAAACATGACAAAATATAATGAGATGAGGCAAAACAAAATGTGCATCGAAGTTGGATGCAGCTACCTAAGAGGAGGAAAAGAGTCCCAAGAGCAGGCAAACAAGTCAAAGACTCCCTCCTTCTCATAGTCAGGAGTTCCATATAAATGCTAAGCTAATAGCTATAGTATATACAGAAGACCTGGTATAAGCCCATGTGGGTACTGTGCTTCCTGCCTTAGTCTCTGTGACCTCCTGTATGCCTTGATTGGTTGATTCAGAGTCCCTTGTTCCACTGTGTTCTGTATCTCCTCTGGCTCTTGTAATCTTTCCACCTCCTATTCCACTGGATTCCCTGAGCTCTGAGGGGAAGAGATTGGATGAAGACCTCCAATTTCAACTCTGCATAGTATCTGGCTGTGGGTGTCCACATCTGGTCCCATTTGCTGCTGGAGGAAGCCTCTGTGATTGTGCTCTTTACATGAGTATGATCTGTTTACTAAGGACTTTTAGAAACAAAACACTGAGAAACTCCTAAACCTACTAAAATTCTACCTTCTGAACATCTCTAAAACCTACACAATTCCCAATGTGTTCCTATTTCTGGAAGGCTATGTTAAGAATCCAGAATACCTGATCTGCTCTAGGAAAATCACAGTATCCTGGATCAAATAACAACCAACTAATGAGAAGTTCTAACAGGGTTAGCATAATAACAAAACTATAAAAGGAAAACACAGGCTTTTCTTCATTCTTGTAGAGACTAGAATTATTCAAGGATTACCATGATAGGGTGCCAGACTTCTTAAACAGCATTTAAAAAAAAGTCCAACCTTGTTCTCAGCTAGAACTGTTTCGTTTTATTTTCTAATTGACTGAGGTCATTTAAAATGAATTGTTACAACCTGGCTCTTGAAATCATCTATTTTCCCATAAAATGTCTTTTCTTGCATCCACGGGGAAGAGCAGAAAGATAGAGCTGGCCTTAGGCCCAAACCATAATTTTAGTAATTACTAACACCAGTGACTGCAGCCATAATTGAGCCATTCAAAGCCAAATGGTAGTAGTAATTATTTTGTTGTATTTGAATAAAGTGTTTTTTGGAGGGAACAAGTGCAGTTGAGCTAAGAAGGCATAGACAGTCAGCCATGGAGTCGGAGACCTTCTATATGCAGTAGGGGTCTTCCTGGCACCACAGCTCTCTTACGCGACAGTGATATATGCCCCTCGTTACAGATGATGGCCTTGTCACACTTAAACTAATCTCTCTTTGTGTTTTCAGGCCCAGCTCGTTCCCTTGGGCAACAGTCATCAATTTACATGGAGAGGCACCGGGAGAAACACAAAACCTATCTATCACAATTGCTCAGAGTGTACTAACAGTCACTTCAAGCCAAGCATGCATCCACATTTCAATCAGGCTCTACCCCTGCAGCATCATAAATAGTGCCAGGAGATGCATTGTTAAGAAAATGGATGGAAGAGAGTGACTCCTGTGAAATATGGAGGCCAGTGAACTCTCCTCTCATATGACCACCCCAGTGTCCATGGAGTTCATCATGGCTTGCATGTTATCCAGAATTCCTGGAGTCACTTGGATGCATACGAATAGCTGTCTCAGTATGCAAGTAGATAAAACAGAAGCCACATTGGCCTAGGAATGTAGAAGCCTGAGAAGCAGGGTCCGTATCCGTAAGTATTCTTTCACCGAGATAACCAAGGCTGGTCTGCTCTCTCACAGACATATTCCCTGGGCCAGCGCTTCCTCTGCTCAAAGAGGAGTTTGCTCTACTTTTCCCAAAGAATTTACTTTCTTCCTAAGTCATAAATTTCTCAAGCATTGCTAAAAATGGAAATGGCGCTACCAATATTTTTCATGGTCAAAGAGTCAAATGGAAAGCAAATATTTCAATGTCATTGAAGTCATGGTCCCATAGCTCCATCAATTTGAATGGTTAAACCTCCCCTTCCTGAATACAACTTGAATATAATCAGCATACGTTTATTTTACTGCTTCTGCACATTCCTCCAAAAGTTCCTTTCTGTTTCTTAATATTTCTGTCACACACAATAATACAGTCCAAAGAGAGTGAACTAATTTTGGAAAACAAAGCTTATTGGGAGTGAAACTGCAAAAGCCACACCCATTCTTTGCTTGTGTCTATACTGCATTCTTTTTATGAGCCTAGAGCCCAGTAGCTGCTACCCAAATATATGGCTTGTAAGTCTGAAAATATTTTCTATTCACCCCTTTGCAGAAAATATTTCAAAGCCCCGTTCTAGACTATGACCGGCACCTACTGTTATTAATCTACTTGATTGTGCCCTTTCAAAAGATTATTGTCCTCTGAGGATACTCTTATCAATCTCATACAGAAAGCTAGACCATGACACGATTTATTTTGGGCCATTTCGAATGCCTTTTTCCTGTAAAAGACTGATCTCCTTGTGTTGCTATATCTCTCACATTCACAGTTACTTGATTTGACATTATTTTATTCTTATCACTAGGAAACCCACTAGAATTGTGAAAAGGTATATACATGGACCGTATTTTACAATCAGCCGTTCTATGAAATCTGCCAAAATATTGATAAAAAGTAAAAGAATCTCTTGACTAAAAAGGAGAATTAAATACACTTTCCGTGTGTGTCTTATGGGCTAGCACTATTTATGCAACAAATCTCAACTAATAGTTCAGGAAAGCTTAAAGTGGCCCAAGCTGTGTTCACACACAAGCCAGTGGCTTTACAAACTTTCTTTGTAGCCAAAGAAGAAAAGCAAGTGAACCAAGGTTTTACATAAAAGAATTGAACAAAGTAGTGCTTAGGAGTACAAAGACATGGGTGAAGTAAAAATAAACGTGAACAACTCTGAGATGGGAAAAGTGGGATAGAAGAGTGGATAAAGAAACTAGAGATGACACTGTAAAAGATTACCAGAGAAGAGGTTATTATCAGAAAACAGATCAGTGACCCAAGTCGTTGAGAGGAAACCTAAATGCCAGCCTTTGGCAGATTCGTTACTTTAGTATTATGTAGGATGGGACCATCTGCCTGCATGCAAGCCTACCTCCATAAAGTAATCCCCACTGAATTAGATTAGACTGGGGACCTGTGCCTACTATCCCCAGGTGCTTTGCATTCTCATCCACCTCTCTGGTTCAGAGAGAGGAAACTAAGATTGTGACTTTGCACTGTGGAGTCCCAGGTGGCTGGCCATGAGATTCCTCTTAGTACACAGGCACAAAGAGTCATATTTTGATTACCTGTATCAGACAACTCATGGAAAAATTATATAGCAAAAAGAGAGTGCCAACATTAAGCCACATGAAATAATAAAAGAATTTTCCACTTTGTCTCATCTGGATGTATCATTTGCTAACTTTTATTGTTTAGTAAATTTTTAGTCAATTTTTAGCACATATTTCACAGATACTTTGAAAATCTTTACTCTATGGTTGATGACTAAGTCTCTGGGAGCTCCCAGGAGTCCATCTGCGAGGGGAGTAGGAAGGGGGACATTTGGGATGTAAGTAAATAAAATAAATAATTAATGAAAAAAAGAAAATCCTTTCTGAGAAAGTTGCTGGTGTTGGAAGTCCTAGTACCTTGTATTTTTGTGCTTATGACCAGTGAGAAGTCTGACCTACTCCTATAGCTTTCAAAACTCAACTGCTAACTACATTCTAAATACTTATCTTTGTACTCTTAGAGACCTGTAGCTCCCACCTCTCATGAGTGAAGATTCATTTTCCAGTAGATGGAGAATATCACAGCAAAGCAAAATGCAGGAGCAATTGGCAATGAGGTGCCTAGCCTCAACTAATAAATCTATACCAGAACAACTACACCGGAGACTCAGGGAACCTCTCAGAAGAGAGGGCAAGGCCCCACACCTAGATAAAGAGCTACCGGTTATTAATGACATCGAAGACAGGAAGAATAAGGCTTCCCTAAAAAATGATCCCTCTACTTGTTGATCTAATACCACAGTGTCCACCCTAAAAACATATGCATATGTGCAAAAACAGAGTCAGCAAGATATATTCATATATTTATATGTATGTACACATATAACATTAATAGCTAAAGAAAAGTTAAAGAACAAGAGGGTTAGAAAATGAAATGATTTGTAATAACTAATGAACTGCTATGTAAGTCTGGAATTCTGGAGATCACATAAACATATTTTTCTTTGAATCAAGGCAACATATTTGTGACAATAAAACTAAAAAGAGTCAAATAGATGTAAAAGGGGAGGAGTCTAATGCCCAAAAGCTCTGGCTTTGAATTTCATCTCTACCATGTAATGAATGGATGGATTCCAGAGGTCCGCAAACGCATCTGCGTACAGAGAGGAGGATATTCATGATGAAGGAGCAATGCCTGGAACGGTGCATGGCAGTGACCAGATGACACGCTGGCAGGTGACACTGTGACAAGAGGGTAATTGCAGAGTTGTTCACCTATTTCCAACTTCAGATTATGAACTCTTTGAAAAAACTGTGATGTGTATTTACTGTAAGAATTTTAAAATTTAAAAACCCGCACATCTGTAGAAAACACAGTCTACTAAAACATAGCCTAATGTGATTATTTTCAATAAGTACAAGTCTAGCATTTATGAGCAGAGTTCATTTTCAGAGCATTTCTGTCATTACACTAAGCCTTTATGTGTATATGTGTAGTTAGCTCCACATTCTGTCTGTTTTATTACTGAAGAAACTGGTAGCCAGGGAAATTATTTCATTCTATTAAGGGCATAAAATTGAGTGGGCTGAACAGGTCTAGAATATGAGATACCCAACAACCTCTTTGTCCAAATTCTTTAATTATACAAATCTTTGCTGTGATATTTGACAATAGCGACATCTGACAATGTGGCATTACATTATTTAGTTACATCAAGCATCATCCTATCATTGTCATTTCATTAGCATTTTTACCATGCATGCTGATGAGGATCGGAACTCGTGCTGTTTGTCTGGTTGGAGCACTGTGCTGCGTAGATGATCTCTTCTGGGGTAGGATCTACCACACGTGTGACTCCAGTTACTCCTAGATTTCAAAGGAGCTCAAGGACTTCCCTGTTGTAGCCACTGCATCTTAATTCTTAATGATTATTTGCCAATGTGCAGACTTAGCAGACTCAATGGTGCAATTTGAAAATCTGTCAGTAAAATGACTGATACCAGTAGGAGCATGCATTAGAAATCCAAATCTTGTGGATTTCTCGCCTTCATAATCAAACTTTTACTTAACATTGCACACAGGAATGGGAAAATTGATACACCTGCAAAGAAAACGCAAAGATCTCCTTCTCTTTTCTCTTGAGTTCTGACCCATGTATCCTTTTCTTTGCTAATCAAGAAACCATCAGATGTTAAAGTTCTATGAATAGTGAAATCGTGTCAGTCTCAGAGCAATCATTGAGTGGGAGAGCTGCTGTTACAGCGTGGCAAAGAGGGTTACTGGTAAATTCTCTGTGCACCAGTAACGCTCTGGTTCATGCTTTGAGTAATGAACTAAGGCAACGCTCATAATAGGCAGCTGTTCATAACTCAGTAATCCAGGATGATTATTTTGTGAAAACAAGCACTTCTCAAAAACACTTAAACAGAGATCTACTTTAAAAGAAGATAATGCTGGCAGATTGGACTGATGATAAAATGCGCTTGCTCCATCCGTACCTCGAGCTAATTAACAGCTTGGCACGTCTAACATTGAAACCAACCAATTATCACAGGACAAAATACAGGCCGTCAACATTTCTGTAATGCAGTTGGCACAGAAAGTGTCATACAAATAACTTCCAGCGAAGGCTAATGGAGACAGACGCTAATGCCCTGGGCCAGCTTGAAAATGAAAGCTGGAACCCAAAACAATTAGACCTTTCATTATGGAAAAAGTAACAGTGGCCATTCAACAGTGACTCGGTTAAGATAGCCAATTGCTTCTCAAAAATAAACTGTGACCATCTTTCATTCTGCTGGGTGAGGTTGACCCTTCACCCTGTCAAATATCTGAGGATATGCAATGTCTCTGCCAGGAAGAAAGTCAGACGTGGGAGGGTCTGGATGCTATACTCAGAATACTATATTGCAGAAAATGGTTTTTCCTAATCACACACTTGACATCCAGCAAACACACACGTGCATGCACACACCACATCACAGATTCTGTAAACCTCTTGTCCACAGAGACTCCCAATGCAATGGGTATGATATACGTAACAAGCACTGTGAAAACATTGCGTGTTTGGCGTGCTTTTTGGTGGCAAAATTATTAAAACAAATACACAGAGACTAGTTCAATATATATGGTATATCTAATGTGAACCAAGTTCTGTGGTTACTCATTGTCTTTGCTTTCAATGGTCTCTCATCTTTGTAAAGAGATAAATATTAAATGTCAAAACAGCAAAATATCCAGGTTATTAGTGTAGAGCCTTGAGGACAGAGCTCAGGGGAGAATTTTGTGGATATTTGAAAGAAGGCCTGCGGTAGCCTTGATTTTTATGTTTTATTTTTATTTTTGCTGTTCTTATGTGCAAATTTCTGGATTTGGGATGCATTTGTTTCCCACACTGGGACCTGTGTGAAGTACCAGCTCCTGTCACTGAGGGGTGGCTACTCATTTGCTGTTATGAGCAGTGTGGGTGTGAGAGGGTATATTATACCTCTCTCTGAAGAGAACATTGTGAGTACTCCCTGAAAATGGTTTTCCTGCTAGGAGGATGTAAGAAGTTCTGATGTGCTAGTTATATTCAAAGACACCCACTTCACATGCCAAAAACCTGTGAATGTCCCCTAACACGGCGGAAAGAAGATTGCAGGACAGAACATTTTAAGGGATTGGAAATGATGAGATTAATCTCGATTACCTGGATAATCACAAAAACTCTTCTAAATGAAAAGGGCAATGGAAGAGTTCATGTCAGAGAGGGCTTTGAAGATGCTGAGATAGAAGAGGCCGTGACAATAGTCCACAGGAACCTGAGATTCATTAAGACCATCCATCCCAGGTGACCCCACTCCAGGTCCTCCAGATGACTCCAGTGTTCTATAACCACTCCAGATGATTTCACTCTGGGGTTACAAAGACCCCCCCTTCTACTGATGCAGCCTGTGCTTGAGCCATGGTCTCCATCTTGGCACACAGCATTCCTATCTCCCTTACTCTGTGTCCTGCTGCCTGGTGTGCTGCAGTCTAATGCCTAATAAATCCTCCTTTGCAGCAATTTACTGAGCCTGCAGTTTTACATCGAGAGCCAGGCTGAGTTGGCTGCACTGAAGGGTGGTAGCATTGAGGGTCACTGGCACCATGTGTGGAGCTAGGTAGACAGTGATGAAGAGCAGCAGAGAGTAATCAGTAGCCTGTTGGTTCTGGTTGCTAGAGAAGTAAATGTACAGCAATGGACTCTAGGAGCTGAGAGCCATACCACTCAATGCTCAGCAGCTATTAAGGAAGCTGCGTTTTCCCAGCTCATAATTTACACCTAAATTGACCAAAAGAATGTCCAGCTGATAATAATGCATAATATGACTGAATCTGAAGAAACAGGAGTATCCAGTAAGCCAAAGAATACTAGCAGGTTCTAGACCAGTGGTTCTCAACCTCCCTATTGCTATGGCTGTTAAATATGTAACTCCTCATATTGTGGTGACCCCAACCATAAGATTAGTTCACTGCTACTTCTTAACTGTAATTTTCTATCATGGAATATAATGTAAATATCTGATATGAAGGATATCTGATATGTGATATCCAAGGGGTCAGGACCCGTAGATTGAGAACCATGGCCCTAGAATGTAGACGATGCAAACAGAATGTTCTGGAAGAGCTTGCAGAAAGTACCTGTTGATAACCTCAGTCTAGTTATTTTGGACTTCTGAAATATAGGTTTGTAAGTGAATAATTTTGGTTTTAGGCATTGAATATCATATCATTTATTAATGTGGCCCTAAGAGACTATGATGGCTGTTTTGTTTAACTTTGATCAACTATCTTGATTGAAATATGATCAATAAAGCATTACGCTAGGTGAATATTGTATGCAGCTTCCAAAAACAACTAGATCATAAAGACTTTAAGTCTAATGAGTAGATTAAACCCTGGAAAATCTCATAACACATCAGAAATGCTGGAAGGCAGGAGTTGGGGTCTACATGGAGGCAATGGTCTTCTGACGGTGGGCTCTTGGAAGCTATTTTCTTTCTACATAGATTCCTGTATTCTCTCTCTCTGCTTTCAATCCACCAAGAGTTGAACATCTCATCTCCATCACATGCTTCTGCTGCTGTGATGGGGTCATGAACCAGTCAGCAAACCTTAAGCCAGTAAGGCAAAAGACAAATCTTTTTTTTAAAGTTGTTTTTATCAGATATTTGCATACAATGAGGAGAAAAGTTGCCACATCCTATGTGCCTTGTGTCCTCGAATCATGACAAGCAGGAAGACGAAGAAAAGACAGACAAGCAGGCAGAAAGAGGAAAGCTGGGTTGAGGTAGGAGTGGACTCACTAACGGAGAACACCTACCATGCCAGAAACACAGAACCCAGCCCATTTATCATGTACAGTTTCGGAGGAGGAGTTAGGCACTTGTGGAAGGAGGTCTCTGTAGGTGAGCAGTCTGGGACCATAAACATTCAGGAGGAAGGAGCTACAGTTGCTAGCTATTGAATACATTTATCCATAAATACTCATACTTGAACCCTTAAGGTAACCTGTACTATCCTTCTGGAGCCTGGTCCATAATGTGAATGGCTTTGCTAGTTTCCCATGGGTCCCGGGCTTTGGTCTTTGTCACGGCTGTGCCCAGGTCAATAGAACACATTCCTCTAGGACTTAACTCACTCAGGGCTCCCTCTGCTTCCAGCAAAAAGTAATGCCAATAACAACCAATATTCATAATCCAAGGAGACACTATAATCAGGAGATGCTTCCCAACAAACTCATAACTAATTTTATTAGAACTGTTTTAGTTCAGAATGCACCATGATTTTAGACAGTTGCATGTGGAAATGAGGTCACTCCATTCCTATGTCTGTGGTTGTCTTGCTTTCTATTCCAAGGCCATTTCTATACCTAGGCTGATGTCCCTCTTCCAGGACACTGGGTTCTGTGGAGATTTCACATGGCAGGTTCTCAGCAGTTTCACAGATGGCAGTCACTATTAACTCAGTAGTCAGTTAGCTATTCCATGTTGGAATGCACCCCTTGGGTACATTTTTTTAAGTCAGCTAAAGTAGATCAGCAAAATCAGAGAACTTGATTCTTCTTCTAAAAGTTGTCCTTTTTCCATTCCTTTCCACTGAGGTCTTATTCCATCCTAGAAATTGTGTGAACATAATGTGATATAGAATGTTATCTCCACACAATTTGTAAAATTGAATGATTGAGCCCAAGTTCTAATGGTCTTGGCCCATTCAGAAGTGATGAAAGTGGAGAAATAGCTCTGACTGCAAAGGCAGGCTCAAAGTTCCCACACGGCAGCAGGGAACTAGTTTCTTTTCAATAAAGACAATGATAATTTATTAGCATGCAAAGTACACTGGACCTAGGAGGTCAGTGAATCCTTATTTTAACTGTTATCTGAGCACTCTCATCTTCTAGAAAAGTGTCTAGGGCTGGTGAGATGGCTTAGTAGGTAAAGGTGCTTGTGGCCAAGCTGACACTTGGAACCTACAGAGTAGAGGAAGAGAAGAGACTGCCTCAAATGTCCTCTCACCTCCATTCATGCACTGTGACAGATGTAAGTGAATGTAATAGATATATCTTTTTAAAAAAATGAAAGTGGCCAAATGAATATATACATTATATATTCATTTTGTACCTTTAATTATAAAAAATATTATTGTTTTTCATATATATTAATGATTTGAAAAGTTTTCAATTGAAACAATTATAATGTTGAACAATTCATTTTTCTTGAACTTCATTATTGAAATAATAGTAAATCTGACAGCTAGATCTAGCTACCATGAGTTAGCAAAATCACATATCATAACTGTTTTTTCAAGGAAAATAAATCAAAGAAAAGAAATTCATTTTCACGCATGCATAGGAATTGAATTCACCTTTTCGTAATATTGTGAATGACTACTAGGGCTTTTCTTATCTCCTATCCCACTTCCAGCTTTAAGATCTCCACGTGCCAGGATACATCACAGGACCAGACCATTTCAAGTATATTAAGATTCACAGTCCACCCCAGGTGTATTTTGTCTAATCTTCCTTTGCAAAAACTTTAAATGCCCCTCAGCATCCAATCGCATCAACACTGGAGGCTTTGTGGTTTTCAAGGTTGTCGAAGAAAAGCAGGTAAGAGTATTTAGGTTTGTGCTTATTGCACTACACTGTAATTGTGTTTGCTTTCCCTCCTGGCCGGTGAGTGTGATTGCTTACTTTGAATGTTTAGAGACCTGAGCTACCAGCACCATTAGAGCTCATTGAAGAGTTACTCTACTCTGCCTTCAACCTGTAATTTTACAGTACTTTTCTGAGAGATAAAAATCTAGGGCTCCATGCTGCTAGGTAAATGCTTTATCACTGACAGACCCTCTAACTCTCCCCCCCAACCCCTGTCAACTACTGTTGATGTTGGATATATGTCTAATGTCTCCTTCCTGCCAATCAGTTTTGTGCTTGCACTAAAGAAAAATCACTCTTTTAAATTATGCTCTAGACTTAGCATATTGTAAGATATCTGAGACAAGATTTTAAATATGTGGCAGAATACTGCTTCATCTCTTGTAACTGGCTTTTGGGGAGGGCTTACAAAAGTGACTTTTGTGATTCATTGATGTTGAGAGGTATTTGTTTGCTTTAATCGGAACTGCAGTACAGTGCATGTCTGTATTTTGTGTTTAATTTTTCTAATTGGTGTCCATTTGTCCCCATGCAAATAGACTATCTGTGGGCTGGTGATAATGTTTAATGCCACATTTGCTTCCTCAGATGAAGTGATGAGAGCCATACCCAAGCTGCTGTGTGAACCCAGAGCATTTCCTTCTCTGTTAACTATCCCTAGGCCTAAGCCTGCAAGCTTCTAGGCTTCATGCAGTCTAATCTTCCCAGCTGACTGATTCAATCAGCTTTTCTCTGTTTCTGACCAAATTGCTCTACCTGGCCTCAAACTAACTTTGGTAACATGTGCTAATCTTCTGGATCCTTCTCATTCTCTGGCTAGTTCAGTCTTCACCTGTGTTTATCCTGTTAACCTGTCTTTGTAAAACTGTCCCAGGGAAACTACTGTATACACACACCATAATCAAATACTGAACACCAAACACCAAACACCAAACATCAAACATCAAACATCAAACACCACACACCACATACCACATACACCCTTCTTTTCTCTGCTCTCAAGTAGCCTCTATTCCTTGGCGGTTCTTGTGTGAATTGGGCATATCCTGTCTCTCTCTGACCCATTCTGTCAAATCTTTCTCTGATTCACCACCTTGCCTCTCTCAATTAGACATCACTTTCAAACATGGCTTCTTTCTTCTACAAATTAACATTACCTTTATTGTTAAGGATTAAAGGTTTACACTAAGGGCATATCTGTATTCCAGAAAGATCATACTACAATACAGATGTGTCTGCATTCTGACTGGATTGTATCTTTGGATGTTGTCCCTTCCCAGAGAAACCATGAATGAAGCTGGATCAACATTTCTCTGCACATAACAGTTCACCAGAAAACACTATGCAGGCTTAAATTGTAAGATAGATAAAAGAAGTGCCTGTCTAATACTACATTGTTCTAAGTATGAATTTATTACTATTACTTTGTTATACCAACTTGTAAGGCAAGAAAATAAAAGATTTTCAGGCATGTACCCATTAGAATACAGATTTTAAAAAAATATATAGTCTCATAGAAACACTCAGACTAGTGCTCCTGCAGAGGATGGCTCCACAGGAAATAGCTTAGTCTGCCAGCAAGAGGATTTGATCATGTGGATTCCCAGGACCCACACAGAAGCCAAATGGTGTACATCTGTAATCCCTGTGCACATGCACAGGCATGTGCACCCCACCACGTACACGTGTATACATCAAACGTGTGTATGCAATCACAACACAAGAAATATAGAAATTCTCTTTTTCATAATGGACAGGTCAGGACAGGTTTTATTAGCTACCTATCAAAGCACTGGGATTGCAAGTAAATGGACAAAGGGACAAGCTTTGTGGAGTAGATGCATTATCCTATCAAGTTTTCCTTTCTTGAATAAGGATGACATGTTTAATTAGAAAGTCTAATCTGTGCTAATCTCTTGATTAAGACGGTACTGGCAGGGTTGGGGATTTAACTCAGTGGTAGAGCACTTGCCTAGCAAGCGCAAGGCCCTGGGTTTGGTCCTCAGCTCTGAAAAAAAAAAAAAGACAAAGAAGTTACTGGCAATTGTTATCCTGATGTCCTCAAGTCCTAATATTTTCCTATAAAATGGAAATGGTTGGTTTTTCCTTATATTGAAATTAGGTTCTTTTCTCATGCAATGTATCCTGATTATAGGTTCCCCTTTTTCTACTCCTCCCAGTTCATCCTCCTCACCTCTCCTCCCTATCCATGCCCTTTCAATCTTTCATTATAAAAGAATAGGATTCTAAGAGATAACAGCCAAACATGACTAAATAAAATATAAAGAGATGAAGTTAAACTATCTTATAAACATTATTCATGGTGACTCCACAAAAGAAAGAATCCCAAGAGTAGGCAGGTGAGTCTAATGCTCACTCATTCTCAGTCAGGAGCCCCATAAAAATACGAAACTAATATTTATAATATATACTTAGAAGATCTTGTATAGACCATGTAGGCTCTGCCTGTGGCTTCAGTCTCAGTGGGCTCATATGCACCTTATTTCATTGGTTAAGAAAGCCTTGTCCTCCTGGTGTTCTCCATCCCTTCCGCCCTAACACCTTTTCCACCTCCTCCTCAATTGAATTCCCAGAGCTCTGAGGAGAGGGTTTTGATGGTGAACATCAGTTTGGACTATCTCTACATAATGTCTGGCTCTGAGTCTCTGTATCTATTCCCACCTCTGCACGAGGAAGTCTCTCTGATGATGACTGGATAAGGCATTTATCTATGAATATAGATGAATATCTTTTGCAATCATTTTGTTGATTTCCCGTTCGTTGGTTTGTTTATTTGTTTGTAGACTGTCCGGGACCACCTGGCCTGCTTATGCCTTTCTTTGCCTGAGCTAGGTGTTTTCCGCTTCATGGGCCCTTGTTTCTAAGTAGCCTACGTGAGGGTTACCACCGGCCCAGAATACTGGAGACTTTCTGGTAGCTTGCTTCTACACAAGAATATGTTTCACTTAGAGACTTCAGGAAATTGAAATTTATTGTAGGTAGGAAGTTTTGGGGAAATAAAAACTTATGCCATTGGTTTCTGATGTGACATATGTTTATCGTTATCCTGACTACCAGTTTGTGTTGTGCGATTTTTCTGCTTATAAGCAAGTGCTTTTTGCTTGATTAAATGAGACTTGATCAAAATACTGTCTTGTCTCCATTTCTCACACCTCTTGTCCCATCCATCCCACTCCCCTCTCCAGGGTCTCCGTTGATGTTCCCGTGGGTGGGACAGTAGACTAGTAGTATTTTCTTTACCTTAGGTCTCTAGGCTATCTAGTCTTTAGTTCTTTGTGACCAAGCAGTGTCAGGTAATGGGCTTCTGCTTGTAGAGTGTTCCTTAGGTCAAATGAGAATTGATTAACTTTATCCACAAGTTCTGTGCCACCATGGCCCTAGTATATTTTGCAGGTGAGATAGACTTTGAACCAAAAATTTTGTGGCTGGGTTGTCTGTGTTTCTCCTTCAGTAGCCGACAGAGTACCTTCCCACACCAAACACATTGGAATGTAGGGGTGAGGGCTCCATGTTGGCAGCAATTGGAGTTTTCCTATTCAGTGAGTTCTGTGGGTGTTTTCTTAAGTAATGAGGTACCACTGTCAGTTTGCAAAAAGCAACCTTTTGTCCTTACAACATCCTAGATCGTTTGGGATTTCTGTGGGATCCCCTTGGACAGCAACTCAATTGAATGCAACCCTATCCCACTATTAGAAGCCTTTCCTAGTTACAAGAGATGGTAAGTTGAAACTCTATATCCCCCATTATTCTTAAGTCCTCATTAGAATCACTGTCATAGATTCTAGGAAGTTCCCACAGTAGTAAGTTTCCATACCACTCTTCAAACACCCTATCGAATCCATCTGTCTCTCCCCACGTTCTCTCCTTCCATCCCATCTCAAACTCCCATCCAGTCCACCACTCCTATCCCCATCTACACCCAGTCTGTCCCTAAAATACATTCTAGTTCATCCTCCTAAGGAATCCTCTGAGCCTCTCCTAGACCCCCTCTTTACCCAATCTAAGTCTATGAATTCTATCTTGGTTATCATTGAGTTAACAGATAATATCCCGTATAAGTGAATACAAGCCATGTTTATCTTTTTGGGTCCTGGTTACCTCACTCAGGATGACTTTCTCTAGTTCCAATCCATTTGCCTGTAAATTCATGATGTCTTTTTTAACAGCTGAGTTAATATTATTGCTCCATTGTGTAAATGTATCGCAATTTTTTTATCCATATTTCTGTTGAGGGAACATCTAGAGTTTTTTTCTGGCTATTATGGATACAACTGTAATAGAGTTGAGCAAGTGTCTTTGTGGTAGGCTAGAGAGTCCTTTAGGTATATATGCCCAGGAATGGTATAACTGGATCTTGAGGTAGATTGATTCCCACCTTTCTGAGTAACGGCCATATTGATTTTCATAATGGCTGTACAAGTTTGCACTCCCACCAACAATGGAGGAGTGTTTCGGTTGCTCCATCATCCAGCATGAACTGTCACTTGTGGTTTTGACCTTAGCCACCTTGACAGCTGTAAGATAGAAACTCAAAGTAATTTCGGTTTTCATTTCCCCGAAGGCTAAGAATGTTGAACATTTCATTAAGTATTCCTCAGCCATTTGAGATTTCTCTACTGAGAATTCTGTTTATATCTGTTCCCCATTTTTGATTGGATTATTTGGGGTTTTTTGATATTTAGTTTCTTGAATTCCTCACATTTTTATATTAGTCCTCTAATGAGTGTGTTAGAAAAAAAAAAACACTTCCCTAATTCTATAGGCTGCCACTTTGTCTGGTATCGTTTGCCTTACAGAAGATTTTCAGTTTCTTGAGGTCCCATTTATTAATTGGTGATCTTAGTGTCTATGTTGTGTTCTTTTCAGAAAGTTGTCTCTTCTGCCAATGCTTCAAGGTTATACCCCAATTTCTCTTTTATCGGGTTCAGTGTATCAGGTTTTATTTGATATTTTTGTTCCATTTGGATTTGAGTTTTGTTCAGTGTGATAAATATGAATCTATTTGCATTCTTTTACATGCAGACATCCAGTTACTATCACCAGAACCATTAGTTAAAGATGTTCTCCTTTTTGTGTATTTTGACTTCTTTGTCAAATATCAGATGGTACTCAAGTGTTTATTTATGTCTTAGTCTTCACTTCAATTACATTGATTATCGTGTCTATTTTTGTGCTAGCAGCATGGAGTTTTTATTACTATAGTGCTATAGTACAACTTGAAATCAGGAATGTGATAGTTCCAGCAGTTCTTCTATTTTTCAGTATTATTTTAGATATCCTGGGCTCTTTCTTTTTTCATATAAAGTTGAAAATTGTCTTTTCTGAATTTCTAAAGAATTGGTTCAGAATTTTGATGGGGATTATGTTGAATCTGTAGATTATTTTTTGGTAGAATGGACATTTTTACTATGTTAATCCTAATGTTCCCTGAGCATGGGAGATATTTCTATCTTGATATCTATTGAAGACGATTTCAGAAGCTAGAAAGAATATATTCTTCAATTTCATTCTTCAAAGGCATGAAGTTTGTATCCTACAAGTTTTTCACTTACTTGATTAGAGTTGCTGCAAAATATTTTATATTATTTGAAGACATTGGCAAAAGTGCTATTTCTCTGATTTTGCTTTCTGTCTACTTTTCATTTGTGTGTAGGAGGTCTACTAATTTTTTTAGTTAGTCTTGTATCCAGTCACTGTGCTTAAATTGTTTATGATCTGTAGGAGTTCCCTGGTGTAATTTTCAGGGTCACTTATGTATTCTATCTTACCATCTGCAAATAAGGATAATTTGACTTTTTTCTCTTTTTGATTTGTATCCCCTTGTATCCTTTAGTTGTCATATTACTCTAGCTAGAATTTCAACTATATTAAGTACATATGAAGAGAGTGGATAACCTTGCCATGTTCCTGACTTTAGTAGAATTGCTTTAAGTTTCTCTCCATTTAATATGATGTTGGTTGGCTATAGGCTCATTGTAAATTACCTTTCCTGTGTTCAGGTGTGTCCTTTACATCCCTAATTTCTCCAGGACTTCACTCATGAAGGAGTGTTGGAATTTGTCAAAGGCCTTTTCTTCATCTAATAAGATATATTTTTTCTTACAGTTTGTGTGTGTGGTGGACTACACTTATTGATTTTTGTATATTGAGCCTTCTTTGCTTCTCTGGGATAAAGAAGCTTGATCATGGTAGATGATCTTTTTGATGTAGTCTCAGATTCAGTTACCAAGTAATTTGTTAAGTATTGTTGCACCTATGTTCATAAGGAAACTGGGCTATAATTATGTTTCTTTGTTATTTTGGGTATCGGGGTTAACTGTGGCCTCATAAAACATTCCTTATGTTTCCATTTCGTGGAATAATTTCAGAAATATAGATGTTAATTCTTCTTTGAAAGTCTGGTAGAATTGTGTGGTAAAACCATTTGGTCTTGCATTTTGTTGTTCTTGCTGATGTTTTGTTTTTGGATTTTTTTTGTGGGGAGGGGGAGAGCCGGGGAGATTGGGACACTTTCAATGACTGCTGGTATTTCCTTAGGAATTGTGGTCTGTTGTAATTGTTCACCTGATCTTGACTTTACTTTGGTAAGTAGTACCTACTGAGAAAATTGTTGATTTCTCTTAGAGTTTCCAGTTTGGCGGGTCTGGTTGGTTGATGTTGTTCTTCCTATGGGGTTGCAAACACCTTCAGCTCCATCAGTCCTTTTTCTAACTCCTCCATTGGGATCTCCCGTGCTCAGTCTGATGATTGGCTGCAAGCATCCTCATCTGTATCAGTAAGGCTTTGGCAGAGACTTTTAAGAGACATCCATATCAGGCTCCTGTCAGCAAGCACTTCTTGGCATCAGCAGTAGTGACTGGATTTGGTGGTGGCATATGGGATAACTCCCCAGGTAGGGCAGTCTCTGGATGGCCTTTCCTTCAGTCTCTGCTCTACTACTTTTTGTCCCTGTATTTCCTCCCATGGGTATTTTGTTCCCCCTTCTAAGAAGGACAGAAGCAGTCACATTTTGGCCTTCCTTCTTTAGCTTCATGTGGTCTGTGAATTATATCTTGGGTACTCCAAGCTTTTGGGCTAATATTCACTCATTAGTGAGTGCATACCATGGGTGTTCTTTTGTGATTGGGTTACCTCACTCAGGATTATGTTTTCTAGTTCCACCCATTTGCCTGAGAATTTCATGAAGTCATTGTTTTTAATAGCTGAGTAGTACTCCATTGTGCAAATGTACCACATTTTCTGTATCCATTCCTCTGCTGAAAGACATCTGGGTTCTTCCCAGGTTTTGGCTATTATAAATAAGGCTGTTATTAACATAGTGGAACATGTGTCCTTGTTATATTTTGGAGCATCTTTTGGGTATGCCCAGGAGAGGTATAGCTGGGTCCTCAGATAGTACTATGGTTAATTTTCTGAGGAACCTCCAGACTGATTTCTGGAGTGGTTGTACCAGCTTGCAATCCCATCAACAATGGAGTAGTGTTCCTCTTTCTTCACATCCTCACCAACAATCTGCTGTCACCTGAGTTTTTATCTTAGTCATTCTGACTGGTGTGAGGTGGAATCTTGGGGTTGTTTTGATTTTCATTTCCCTTATGACTAAAGATGTTGAACATTTCTTTAGGTGCTTCTCAGCCATTTGATATTCCTCAGCTGAAAATTTTTGGTTAGCTCTGTACCTCATTTTTAATAGGGTTATTTGGATCTTTGGAGTCTAACTTCTTGAGTTCTTGGTATATATTGGATATTAGCCCTCTATTGGATGTAGGATTGGTAAAGATCTTTCCCAATCTGGTGGTTGCTGTTTTGTCCTATTGACAGTGTCCTTTGCCTTACAGAAGCTTTGCAGTTTTATGAGATCCCATTTGTCGATTCTTGATCTTAGAGCATAAGCCATTGGTGTTTTGTTCAGGAAATTTTTTCCAGTGCCCATGTGTTCCAGATGATTCCCTAATATTTCTTCTATTAGTTTGAGTGTATCTGGTTTGATGTGGAGGTCCTTGATCCACTTGGACTTAAGCTTTGTACAGGGTGATAAGCATGGATCGATCTGCATTCTTCTACATGTTGACCTCCAGTTGAACCAGCACCATTTGCTGAAAATGCTATCTTTTTTTTCCATTGGATGGTTTTTTGCTCCTTTGTCAAAAATCAAGTGCCCATAGGTGTGTGGGTTCATTTCTGGGTCTTGATTCTGTTCCATTGGCTCATCTGTCTGTCTCTGTACCAATACCATGCAGTTTTTATCACTATTGCTCTGTAATACTGCTTGAGTTCAGGGATAGTGATTCCCCCTGAAGTCCTTTTTATTGTTGAGGATAGTTTTAGCTATCCTGGGTTTTTTGTTATTCCAGATGAATTTGCAAATTGTTCTGTCTAACTCTTTGAAGAATTGGATTGGTATTTTGATGGGGATTGCATTGAATCTGTAGATCGCTTTTGGTAAAATGGGCCATTTTTTTACTATATTAATCCTGCCAATCCATGAGCATGGGAGATCTTTCCATCTTCTGAGGTCTTCTTCAATTTCTTTCTTCAGAGTCTTTAAGTTCTTATTGTACAAATCTTTTATGAGGTCCAATTTGTCGATTCTTGATCTTAGAGCATAAGTCATTAGTGTTCTGTTCAGAAAATTTTCTCCTGTGCCTATGTGTTTGAGACTCTTTCCCACTTTCTCTTCTATTAGTTTCAGTGTACCTCATTTTATGTGGAGGTCCTTGATCCACTTGGATTTGAGCTTTGAACAAAGAGGTAAGAATGGGTTGATTTGCCTTCTTCTACATGCTGACCTCCAGCTAAACCAGCACCATTTTGTTGAAAATGCTGTCTTTTAGAGGACCCAAATTCAGTCTCTTGCACTGGGATTAGGTAGCTCATAATTTCCTGTAACTACAGGGGGATCCAACACATCTGGCTTCCATTGGCATCTGTGGTCATACATACATGCATGTGCACACATACACACTTTAATACAAAATAATAAACCAAAAAAAACCCCTCAAAAATTACCTAAAACTACTTTAAAATTACCTCAAATTTTAAAAAATTAGATTTGTGGGACACTAGCACATGTGTAATAAAATTCATAGGGTTTGAAATCAAATGTCATGGTTTGAATGTGAAATATTCACTTAAGGTTCATGTATTTGACCATTCAGTCGAAAGTTGATGATGCAGCTTTGGAAAACTGTAGAATTGTTGGGTAACAAAGTTTACCTGGAGGAAATGAGTTGATAGTAGGTGGACCTTAAAGCTTATGGCCCTGCTTCCTGTTTTATCTCTGATTCCTGAACTAGGCAGATCTGTCCTGTCACCATGCCTTTCAAGACTATAATCTTAAAAGCTGTGAACCAAAATAAACATTATCTACATTAAGCTGCTTTTTAACTAAGGATTTTATATCAACAATGAGAAAAGTAAATGACAAGAAAATTAGTAATGAGACTTGGGACACTCTACGGTCAAGCTGGCCATATGATGTGCAAGGGGTTAGTTTTTAGGAAGAGGGCAGAAATGTCTATTGTGGGTTAGAAAAGTGCTGAAATTCTGAAAAGTCAGAACTTAATGAATCATTTTTGGTGACACCTTACAAGGTCAAAATGCCTAGAGAAATGTAGATAGTGGCAGCCAAACCCATAAAATTTCACAGAAAACAAAGTTATATCTCAAACTTGGCTACAGTCCTTCAATGTTATATTCTGCCAAAAATCCTGGCTGCATTCAGCATGTGTCCTGAAATGAGTAAAAATGAACTTAGAACTAATTGACTAAATTCTTAGGCAGAAGAATGATAAAGATGATATCATTTTCGGGCTGTGGCATAATTACTACTCACCACTTATAGACATAGTTTTTAGTGAAAGATAGCATGTACATGTGGAAATGTGTACTACAGTCACAGAATATAAAGCAGGTTTTGATAAAAAAAATTGTGATTGTTTATAGTATCACTGAACTTAAAAATTAAAATCCAGTTTTTATTGAGGCAATAGGAAAGGTGTCTTGATGGTAAGGGCCACTCAAGGGGTTTAGCTATACACACACACATGTGCGCGCGCGCACACACACACACACACACACACACACACACACACACACACACACTTGAACAAAGATGTGGAGGACCTCTTTAAGATCAGCTGCTTAAATGTTGCTATAACTTTGGTGCAATTAAGTCATGCTGAAAATAGAACTTTGCATTATCTATCTTTTAGTGTTTCTTCAGGCTTGCTTCAAGGTCCTAGAAGGCCAGTGAGGCCTGGCTACATGTGACAAATCAGATTTCCTAGTGAGCTCCTAATTATATCGCACATGAAGCTGTGAAGGTGAATCTTAGGTTGCTACAGAGATCCTAGGATATTGGAGATTCCCAAAACAAGATGTCTGTCAAGGAAAGTTGCAGGTACCAACTGAAAGTTGCCCAAAAGAGGCCACATATCTTATAGACAGTAAAAATAGATGAATGATGGAGACCATTACAAACTCTAGGTACTAGACACACTGATACAGGATACAATGTTTGTACTCCTGTGTATTCAACTTGTTTTTATACACAAATTCTACTTGTTTGAATACACAAATTTTGACTACGAAGTGTTAGATCATCAATCTTAGAACTTTTCCCTTGGATCAAACTGGCACTCATTAGGCTTTAGATTTGGAAACATATGTAATTTTAAATTTAGATATGGGGTGTTCAAGGTCTAAGGCTGTATAGACCCAAATATTAGCATAAATGTGTTACCATAACCTGACGTGTAAAATAAAAATTACCAATGCAGTTGCTGTGTCTGTATACCAAGACTGGGTTTTCATTTTCTCATTGTTTTGCACTGAAATTAAAATTTACCATGTGAGGAATCAGAATCATGACTGAATTATTTTTAAATCCATAAAATGACTTTGTAGCCCTTTCCACGTCTAGTCAGTGTTTTATTGGTTTTGGTCATTGAATTTAGAAAATATTTGTGCTATGTAGGAGCCAGCATCTAATTTTAGAACCTATGCTCTTCCCTGAAATAGGTTCTATTATTCTTATATACTTAACAACAAAAGGTTTTGAAGCAGTTGTGTAGGAAAAGTCGCTTTCATCTAGTAGTCAAAGTTGGCATGTTGTGTGTGCTTGTTAGTTTGATGTCAACTGACACCGGCTAGAACCATCATAGAGGAGGGATCCCAGTCTGAGAAAATACTTCCATGAGATCAGGCTGTAGATAGTGGACTGCATCCTAGACAGAAGGGCTGAGAAGCTGTCTGCAAGCTGTTTGAGTGTCTTCAGATCTTCCCAGCTATTTCTTATTAGCTTTATTCCTTCACTCCCTGTGAGCTTGGGAGGCATGGTTCCTTGAGGGCCTCAGGTGGAAATGGGCGTTAAATTTAAAAAATTTTTTTTTTACTTATTCAATTTTGAATAATATTCAGTAAATAAAATTCCCTTGTCCAGCATTTTGTTTTGTTTTTAATCTTCTATTCATTCGTTCATTCATTCATTTTACATCTTGATCGCTGACCCTGATCTAATGTCCAGTTTTTGGGGTTTTTTTTTTTGTTTGTTGTTTTTTGTTTGTTGTTGTTATTGTTGTATTGTTTTGGAGCTTTTTTTTTTTTTTTTGTAACTTTTAAGAGACTAGGTTTATTTCGCTCACTATCTAGAAGTTTAAAGCCTTTCATTGATTCTGTTCTGAAGAGGGCAGTGACTCATTACTGCCAGAGCACAGAGAAGCGAAACAATCACATCTTCATCAGAATTCTCAAAACCATTCGAGGGCATTCCTGCCCCATGTGACCTACGGACCACTACCGGACTCATCCAGTCAGTCAACTCAGGAATCATGATTTGGGGAGTAAGGATGATTAAAGAAGGGCAGAAAGAAGATACAGGAGACAGAGATGGGGGGGGCGCTGCTGGGTAATACCATGTGAGCGAGCACGTGTATTTTCTCAGCGTCTTTTAAAGAGCAGCAACCCAAGTATGACCAATTCTAGGAAGATAAACGTGACCACAAATGCTTACCTGGCAAGTTTATGGTACACAGTATTAAGTTTAACTGAGGCCATTGGATTAAGGCTAGGACAGTCTATCAAGGATATATGTGTGAGCTGAGGACCTTGGCATAGTATAACGCATGTCTTAATTAAAAACAAAGACAGATGTCAGCAGACTCATGATCTATCATAATCAAGAAGTCAGTCAAAGTTAATTCCGGAAGTGCTCCCCACACCCACCACCCCACTTCCTTAGTACATGTCTTACAACATTTCTGTTGCTGTGACAAAATGCCTTACAATTCCACTACTGCAGGGAAGTCAAGACAGGAACCTGAAGCGGCTAGTCACATCCTCAAGCAAGAGCACAGAGAATGTGACTGTGTGCGTGTTCATCACTCGGTTTGCTTTTCTCTAATCTGACCCAATTCGGAACCCGAAAAGAAGGAACAGTGCCACCCACATGCGGCCTTGATCCTCTCACACCAAGGAACACAATCAAGGTAAACCCTCTCAGACGTGTAATCAGAAAAATCTAATCTAGGTAATCCTTTTATATCATTATTATTTTATTTATATTCTAGACGGTGTCACCCTTCCTCTTCTCTTCCCAGAATTCCCCATCACATTCACCCTTCTCTTTGCCTCTGAGAGGGTACCCCACTCTACCCCACATCCCTCTTCCTTGGGGCAGCAAGTCTTTACAGGATTAGGCACATCCTTTCCATCTGAGGCCAGAAAAGGCCATCCTATGCTACATATGTGCCAGGGGATTCAGACCAGCCCAATGTATGCTCTTTGGTTGCTAGCTTAATCTCTGGGAGCTCCCAAGGGTCCAGGTTAGTTGACACTGTTGGTCTTCCTATGGGGTTGCCATCCCTCTCAACTCCTTAAATCCTTTCCCTACTCTTCCATAGGGGTCCCCAACCTCAGTCAGTCGTTGGCTGTAAGTATCTGCATCTGTCTCAGTCAGCTGCTGGTAGGACGGCCATGCTAGGCCCCTGTCTGTAAGTACAGCATAGCATCAGTAATAGTGTCAGGATTTGGTGCCTGCCCATGGGATGAATCCCAAGTTAGGTTGGCACTGGGTGGCTTTTCCTTCGGTCTCTGCTCCATTTTTGCTTCTGTATTTCTTTTAGACAGGAACAATTCTGAATCAAAAAAATTGAAGGTGGATTGGTGACTCCACCCCTCCACTGGGCCCTGTCTGTCTATTGGAGGTGATTTCTTCAGGTTCCCTCTCCTCACATTTGGGCATTTCTGCTAAGGTCACCCCCACTATGTGCTGGGAGCCTCTCATATCTCTCTAGGAATTTTTAGAGGTTTCCCCATGCCCAGAAACTGTTTATTTTCATACATTCCCCTGGTCCTCTGGGCTTCTCTCCTGTTTCCCCCAATACCTGATCCTGACCCCCTTCCCCCTCCCCCTCTTCTCTCACACAGGTCTCCCCTTCCTCTGCCCACCGTAGGACTATTTTGTTTCTCCTTCTAAGTGGGATTGAAGCATCCCCACTTGGGCCTTCCTTCTTTTTAAACTTCTTAAGCTATGTGGTTTGCATCATAGGTCTGCACTTTAAAGGTAATATCCACTTATCAGTGAGTGCATACCATGCATGTCCTTTTGGGTCTGCGTTACCTCTCCCAGGATGATATTTTCTAGTTCTATCCATTTGCTCTTGTTTTTAATAGCTGAATAATATTTCATTGTGTAAACAAGCCATATTTTCTGTATCCATTCTTCAGTTGACAGACATTCAACTGAATAATTGTTTTTAATCTAAACAATTATTGACTTTTCGCAAGTAATGTTACACCTATTATGTAAAACATATGTGTCTTATATCTTCATATAACACCTATAGCTTCCCAATTAAAAAAAATTGAAAATCTTGCCTTAAAACAATTCTTTTTTTTTTTTTTTGTATCCTTAGGACTCTCTCTAGCATTATAGGTTAGTAGTGTTGAGCCCAGAGTACCTCCAGTCAGTAAATAACTTATAGTTTTAAAAAGGTCTAGCCTGGCAGTGGTGCGTCACATCTTTGATCCCAGCACTCCAGAGGCAGAGGCAGGTGCATCTCTGAGTTCCAGTTTACCGCTTGAGTGGGAAGACATCCAGGGCTACAGTGAAATCCCTAGCTTGAAAAAAAAACAAAACAAACAAGCAACCCATTCTAATCAGGCACCTCTTTTTGTAAACCGTCTACAACATAAAAACCTTACTCTGTTTTTATAAAGAAAGTGTTGCTAAAGGAGAAAGAAATGATTAATTCCACTTTCTCATATGCTTAAGAAGAAAGGTGTTGGGGAAAAACTGGAACAGAGGCCAGAGAAGAGAAGATGGAAAGAGAAAGAGGGACTCTTTATAAAGAAAAAGAAAAAGAAAAAAGGAAGTTCTATGTCTAGAATAGTATGAGGAAGGTTATAATTTGATTTGTACATAAAAAATGGGATATCAGTGAGAAAAAGTGTGTCGTTTTATAGAAGATAATGAAAATATGTGTGTTTCTACTGAGGACAAATACATAAAACTCTGTGGTAGGAATTCTGTCCTCATCGCATCTAACATTAAGTTTCTTTATAATAACCCCAAATTGAAGTCCATCCAAGTACACATCAAAAATAGATGTATGGATAAACAGATTGGAGTACATTAAGACAGGACAGTGGGACACTATACAGGAACACAATGTGGTCAAGTAGTAATGAGTGTAATGACAGTAATAACCATTTCTTTTGTATTACATTTACTTATTTAATGTGTGTATGTGTGTGTGTGTGTGTGTGTGCGTGCATGCATGTATGTTTGTGCATGCATGTGTGCGTGCATGTGTGTTTGAGTATGTGTACGATGGTAAGCTTGTGGAAGTCAAAGAACAACTTACGTGCAGTTTTTGTCTCCTTCTACTGTGTGGGTTTCAGGTATCAAAACCAGTCATTGGGTTCAGAGAGGGAACAGAATTTAAAGGACCTGTAACTATTGCTTTTTTCTTATTTCTATGCTCACACATGAGCTTTCTCAAAATTCACTAAAATAAAAAAGGAGCATTTAATACTGGAATCCTCTTTCTCCTTAAACATCACTGTATTTTTGTCATGTAAAATTGTATGCTTTAAATTTTTTTTAGCTTTAACAAAAGAATTTGTTTAATTGTCTAGCCCATTGTTCAGGAATTTATCTGTCCAGGCAGGTCCTTCACCTCTTTATTCTTCCAACAGCTTTAAATACAGCAAATCCAATTATTCAGGTAGTGATAAAGTCAACAGAACACATATTAAAAAGTCCCATTTTCTTCCTTCTGCATTCCTTACCCAGAATGCAAGCACCTTAGATTATTTCGGTGGTGGTGGTGGTGGGTTTTTTGTTTTGATCTCTCTCTCTCTCTCTCTCTCTCTCTCTCTCTCTCTCTCTCTCTCTCTCTCTCTCTCTCTCTCTCTCTCTCTTCTTTCTTTCTCTCTTTCTCTCTTTCTTTCTTTCTCTCTCTCTTTCTTTCTCTCTCTCTTTCTTCTTTCTTTCTCTCTCTCTTTCTTCTTTCTTTCTTTCTTTCTTTCTTTCTTTCTTTCTTTCAGTTTGCCTGGTATTTATCTTAAACCTGTGGAGGATATACTCATACTCCATTTGGATTTATCAACCTTGAATAACAATAAGCTTTGTTCAACATTCTGCTTGTGCAGCCCCTCAGATACTCTGCCTGTGCCTGCTGAATATTTTGGCTTATGACTTTTTTCTCCCTTAAATGAGAAAAAGAATTCTCAGTCTCCTTTTCAGGCAGAGGACATGGTAGTAGAGAGATTGGTGTTTCTGTCCCAGCCAGTGATAACCACCAGTGTGAGGGTTTGCCTTGGAAGCGAGTTGAAGAAACGGGTTTTAGCTGGTACTCTGCAAAGGGGAATCAGGTGGTTGTGGATGGAGTGGTGAGCATCAAGGCCATAGGTGGGGTTGGTTTCCTTCAGTGCAGCAGACACTACACAGGGGTCTCTTCACTTTATCAGTCTTGCATTGTGATCTCGGGTATTGCTCCTGGAAGGTTAATCCTGAGCATGATCATTTTATTGTCCAGAAAATTACCTGGTTTTCCAATATTCTTTTAACAAGTGTTTTTCTAGTAGTCAGCTACAATTGACTCTGATTGCTACTGATATAAGCAAGTTGAAAGCTTCTTTAGTAGAAGTGATAAGATTTTATTTTATACAATTATCTTCTATACTTTCCCCAGCTTTTATCTTTCAGTTATATAGTCATATCATAATGCTATGTTAATTATTTTATTGTTTAGGTTTTTTGGTCCATTCTCATCAGCCTTCATTTCTCACATCCTAATTGGAGGATATGAACCCTTTTGTCCACCCCACCCCATCATGCACTTCTGCCTATTCCCTTCTCACGTGACATGAACTACACCCTCACATTGTCGTCAGTGGTCACACTGTGTTCTGCAACCAGGTGCTGTACTTTGTCTATAGCAGGATGATTCAAAATACTAGAAGCCATGACCTTTAGTTTTTTGAACACCAAGGATTTTCAGGCATTGTTTTTCTTCTCTTTAAAACAAGTATTATAACTTCTATACTAAGGGAGACTGAGCAGCATCAAAGCAAATGAGTTACTACTGCTTAAGTCCTAATGACTGCTTGAAATAGATCACATGACAAGTTGTTGTCCTATTCTTACATTATTTGACCAACACTGCTCAATTAGGTTTAGTTTGTCAGGTTTCCCATGACAGTGTCCTCTTCTTTTCTTTCCTCCCTCCCTCCACTCCTCATTCCTTTTTTCCTTCCTTTTCTTCTGCCTTTTCCCTCCTTCCTTCCCTCCCTCCCTTTCTCTTTTCCCTCCTGAGTTCATTGCTTTTCTATTGCTGTGAAGGGAAACCATGACGAAAGCCACTTACAGAGTGAAGGAGGGTTGGGAACTTGCTGCGGTTTCAGACAGTGGATCCAAGATCACTGTGGCAGGAAACATAGCAGGAGCAGGAGCAGACACGGCAAGGGAGCAGTAGGTGAACACTTACATCTTATCCTAAAGTTGGAGGCATAGAGCAGAGAGCCAACTGGAATAGCGTGGACTTTGAAACCTCAAAGCCCTCATTCAGTGACACCTCTCTCCCACAAGGACACACTATCTTCAGTAAAGTCAAACCTCCTAGTCCTTCCAAGCAGTTCCACCAACTGCAGACCAAGGTTATTCTTATTCAAATCACACACTTGTCTTTTCTTTCCCACCTCCCTCCCTTTCTTCCTTTCATTACCTTGTCTTGGTAGAATATTGTCTTGTAGAATATTCTTTCTATAGAGCCAATTCGTTTTTGACTGATTCAGTGTGTTGTTCTTTTAGTCTCTACTTCTCATTTTCTGCCATAGTGTTGACTATTTTTGATGTCTACTGCTTATTAGTTAAAATTATGAGCTATATCATTAGGTATCTATTTGAGATATTACTGACCTTTAATTGTAAACTCCTATATTCGTAAACTTTCTTAGAATTTCCCTACCTGTCTCTCAGACATTTTGGTAAACTGCGATATTATTTTCAGTTGATTCTTGAACTTTTTAAAATTCCTCCAGAATTTCTTCAATGTCCTGCTGAACAATCAAAAAATGATTACTTACTCCCCACAGAGCTGTGTGATTTCTGCATTTTCTCAGTGTTGGCTTCTGGTGTTACTTCACTGTGATCAGGTAAGATACAAGAAATTATGCTAACATTTCTATATTTGTTAAGGCTTGCTTTGTAGCTTATAATGCAATCAATTTTTGAGTAATTTGGTGGGACACTAAGAGGAATAAGTACTCTGTATCTGTTGTTTAATGGAATATATATATTTAGTTTATAATACTTTTAGTTTATAATACCTATCTAGATATGAGAGTGGGTTTTGATGTTGTCTTCCACTGCTATTGTGTCAGAACCTTACGTTGTTAGGCTTTTAGTGCCATTTATGCAATTATAAGCCTAATATTGGTTGGATATAAATTTACAATACTTACAACTTCTTTTTTTTTTTAATTAACTTGAGTATTTCTTATATACATTTCAAGTGTTATTCCCTTTCCCGGTTTCCGAGCAAACATCCCCCTCCCCCCTCCCCTTCCTTATGGGTGTTCCTCTCCCAACCCTCCCCCCATTGCCGCCCTTCCCCCAACAATCTAGTTCACTGGGGGTTCAGTCTTAGCAGGACCCAGGGCTTCCCCTTCAACTGGTGCTCTTACTAGGATATTCATTGCTACCTATGAGGTCAGAGTCCAGGGTCAGTCCATGTATAGTCTTTAGGTAGTGGCTTAGTCCCTGGAAGCTCTGGTTGCTTGACATTGTTGTACATATGGGGTCTCGAGCCCCTTCAAGCTCTTCCAGTTCTTTCTCTGATTCCTTCAACGGGGGTCCTATTCTCAGTTCAGTGGTTTGCTGCTGGCATTCGCCTCTGTATTTGCTGTATTCTGGCTGTGTCTCTCAGGAGCGATCTTACAACTTCTTGATGAATTGTTTGTTAGTTTGTTCTGACCCCCTTATCTCTGCTGATTAGTTTTGGTTTGAAGTCTCCTTTATCAAATGTAAGAATTACTCTATCAGCTTTCTTTTGGCTTTCGTTGACTCTGGAGGTTGATTTTTATTTTATCCTTTGACTCTCAGTTCACAGAGATCTTTGCCATAAATATTTCTTGGAGACAAAGGATAAGTGAGATTTGTTTGACAGCATCCCACTCAATTAGTGTATGTCTTTTAAATGGAGAGTTGACGGCCATTTGCGTTGAAGGTTGCTATTGATAGGGGGTTGTTTATGGACTCATTGGTGGTTGTTTGTTTGTGTGGTTTAAATTATTTCTTCCTATCCTATATAAATGTTCGAACTTTAAATGTTCACTGCGTTAGATGTTATAGATTCCTTCATAGCTTTTATCCTTTCATCTGTTCCTGTCAAGAATTATTCCTTGTGCCTTCACCAGTAAGACTTTCTTCTTCTTCCTCTATGGATGGTTTTCCTTTAAGTGTTTTCTACAGGGCTGGTTTACTTATTATCAATCATCCACATTGCTATTTGTCCTAAAATATTATTTCTCTAGCAATTTTAAGGATAAATTTTTCAAGTAAAGAAACACTACTTTTAGGGTTTGAAATACATTATTATGTTCTTTGTTGGCTTTAAAGAGTTCTGATGACAGGTCTAGGCATGAAGGGATCACTATACTCGTGAGCCTTAGTTCCCTGTTCAAGAACAAACCAATCAACATTCAAACATGGAAGGTGGCAATGCCCATAGTATCTCACCCTTAAAAGAGGAGGTATGGATAACTTCTGGAAGGAGGAACTCATTTTTCTTTAAGAGGATGTCCGCTGGTAGGTCAACTTCCATGCAGGGCATGGCCCTACTCAGGAATATATGGGCAATACAATTTGGACATGGTGAGTTATTAAGAAACTAAATTGGTGGGTAGGGTGGGGGATCTTGGAAGAGTTAGGTGAGAAGTGGGGGTGCATCTAATCAAATGCATTGCATGAAGTTCTAAAAGAATAACAAAAGTACATTTACTAGCCTGGTGTGGTTCCGATGTACTTGTCTTTGCAGAAGAGTTGGCCTTTTCTTCTAACAGCTTTTGATATTTGCTGTGTTTCTGTCAGTTTGACCGTGCTTTGCCTCGTGATATTCTTCACTGCTCATGCCTATTTAGCGTTCTAAATTTATCTTATGTTTGGTTGTATATCTTTTTCTTAATGCGTGGGATGTCTTCTGCCACAGAATCATTATGTTAATTATCTGTTCCTTTAAACTGTATCTCAGAAGCTTTTTCTAGCCTTGTATTCTTTGGATTTGCCTCTGGAAAGTACTTTAGTGTTTTTAGAAATTTTGCTCATGCTAATTAGTCTGAATTTATTATTGTCTCAACATTAACCTTTATTCCAGATATTGTTTGGTCTTATTTGTTGATCATTCTTCTTGTGTTTTATTTTTCAGTTAATTAACTTGTCATTCATAGAATTTCTGTTTGGTCCTTTTTGAGAGTTTTGGATTCATTGCTATGTTTTCCCCTGCATGTTTCCAGTTTTTTCTCCCCCTAAATAACTCTTTAATGTTGTTTTACTTCCTTTTCTAGATTTCTTTTTAGTATTAATTCCTTAGTTCATTCATCTGTTTATTTGAGTTTTGTATGCTATCATTGTTTCTTTTCTTTTCTTTTCACTAGAACTCTGAAATTTTCCTGGCATTTATTTTACCTATCTCATTAACTTTGCTTTCAAGGATTCAGGAATAGTGAGTTTGTGGACATGCCATAGTAGATCCAATCTCTCTGAGTCTGTGTCTGTGTCTATGTCTCTATGTGTCTCTCTCTCTCTGTCTGTCTGAATCTCTCTCTCTCTCTCTCTCTCTCTCTCTCTCTCTCTCTCTCTCTCTCTCTCCTTGTTTTCTCTTATTCCTTTGAGTAAATCTTGGGATAGATGCATTGTCCAGTTTTTATTTTTCCTCCTTTCACACTTCTTTCTGGTTTTTTTGTTTGTTTGTTTTGTTTTTTCTTCCTGTTTTCCTGGTGACTCATCTTCATTTGGGTTTAGGTCTCCAGTGTTATTTAGGAGAAAGCCAAGTACAAAAACTCATTCAATGCTTTGACAGAGGCCCACATATCAACTTGCAGTAGAAGACACCCATGTCCTAGATTGGGCTAAGCATAGAGACAGTAGTAATGCACTTGGTGTCTAGGAGGTTTGTCCTGGCTCAGTTCATAAGGAGGCTGTGTTACATGTAGTGATGCACTTTTTCTGTTCTCTGTATCTCACTCTGAGATTTCTGGGAATGGTTCCTCTTCAAGTTATGACTCCAAAGTACCCAAGGAGAATAATATCTTAGGGTTCCCATATTGCATTTCTGCCCCTGACTCCATAGCCTGCTCTGCTCTAGTGGTCCCTCTAAATAGAAAACACATAACCCTTGCTTGAGTGTGCACAACTTGGACAGCCTGTACATGCAAAGCCTGCTGTGTTCCAGGTGTCTATCCATATGCCATGTGTGTAGCACCAAAGCCCAGTCTCTTTCCAGCTCAATGTTATTGTCATGCCTCTATCTAAGAGGAAGTGGCGGCTAACACTAACTCAGGCCTGGCAGCATGATGTAACTGGGTGCAGCTGGCATTTGTTCTTGGCCTCTTCTTTGTGAAGAAAGGCCCACCTAGACTTTCTGATTTTTAGCTTTCTCTACTCAAAATTGTATCTTTTCTTTTATTATCAACTTTGTCCTTCACCCTGCTCCATAAAGTGCTTCTAATCTACCATCTTCCCCAGAAGTCCAGTATCTTTTTTTCATTTCCTAAACTATTTATTTACTTATTATTTACTTATTTATCCATGTATCCATGTGTGTATGTATTATTTATTTATTTGTTTGTTTAGTGTTTCTAGAATTCATGTGTTCTTTCTTCCCTGTACTGTCTGTCATATGTTGGTGGTCCTTGGTAGGGACCTTCTATTTAAACATAGAGATAAAATATTCTTAATCAAAAAACAAGAAGACCATCCACAAAAGGGTGTTCTACATTATAATATGCATCACTGATACAGAATTGAAGTTCAGGCAGAACTAATCCCTGGTGCTAGAAGTCTATAATGGGTTTTGGATTATATTGATGCTAAGAGAGGCATGGTAGATATTCTAAGAATCTCTTTTCCTGACAAAGAAACTGACTATGGGGTCATATTCATTCCCTTTGTGGAAATGTGTCAGCTGTGCTGTTATGATTCATTTTATTTTATGTACACATTTGATATTAAGTGGGAAAGAATGAAATCTGCAGGCAAATGGTTAGAGGTGGAAATAATCGTTGATTGTGGAAGAAAGACCTAGAGAGCCAAATGGCCTTACCCTGTCTCAAATGTGGGTCCTAACTTTAGATATTTGTGTTTAAATTGGAGTAAGGCGCTCGGATCCCGGCCTGCAGCAGCTCTCTGATCCCAGACCCCGTGGGAGAGAGACCTCACCGCCTGGTCAGGTGGGCACTCCTGAGGCTGCAGAGCGGAAGAGACCACCAACACTGCCCACCCCTGCCCACATCCCTAGCCCAAGAGGAAACTGTATACGGCCTCTGGGCTCCCGTGGGAGAGGGCTCAGGAGCGGCACGACCCCTGCCTGAGACACCGCCGGAACCTGAAGGAAACAGACCTGATAAACAGTTCTCTGCACCCAAATCCCGTGGGAGGGAGAGCTAAACCTTCAGAGAGGCAGACACACCTGCGAAACCAAAAGAGACTGCACTCTGCACACAGGCTTATAGGACAGTCTAGCCACTGTCAGAAATAGCAGAACAAAGTAACACTAGAGATAATCTGATGGCGAGAGGCAAGCACAGGAACACAAGCAACAGAAACCAAGACTACATGGCATCATCGGAGCCAAATTCTCCCACCAAAACAAACATGGAATATCCAAACGCACCAGATAAGCAAGATCTAGTTTCAAAATCATATTTGATCATGATGCTGGAGGACTTCAAGAAAGACATGAAGAACTCCCTTAGAGAACAAGTAGAAGCCTACAGAGAGGAATCAAAAAATCCCTGAAAGAATTCCAGGAAAACACAATCAAACAGTTGAAGGAATTAAAAATGGAAATAGAAGCAATCAAGAAAGAAACATGGAAATAACCCTGGATATAGAAAACCAAAAGAAGAGACAAGGAGCTGTAGATACAAGCTTTACCAACAGAATACAAGAGATGGAAGAGAGAATCTCAGGAGCAGAAGATTACATAGAAATCATTGACTCAACTGTCAAAGATAATGTAAAGCGGAAAAAGGCTACTGGTCCAAAACATACAGGAAATCCAGGACTCAATGAGAAGATCAAACCTAAGGATAATAGGTATAGAAGAGAGTGAAGACTCCCAGCTCAAAGGACCAGTAAATATCTTCAACAAAATCATAGAAGAAAACTTCCTAACCTAAAAAAGGAGATACCCATAGGCATACAAGAAGCCTACAGAACTCCAAATAGATTGGACCAGAAAAGAAACACCTCCCGTCACATAATAGTCAAAACACCAAACGCACAAAATAAAGAAAGAATATTAAAAGCAGTAAGGGAAAAAGGTCAAGTAACATATAAAGGCAGACCTATCAGAATCACACCAGACTTCTCGCCAGAAACTATGAAGGCCAGAAGATCCTGGACTGATGTCATACAGACCTAAAGAGAACACAAATGCCAGCCCAGGTTACTGTATCCTGCAAAACTCTCAATTAACATAGATGGAGAAACCAAGATATTCATGACAAAACCAAATTTACACAATATCTTTCTACAAATCCAGCACTACAAAGGATAATAAATGGTAAAGCCCAACATAAGGAGGCAAGCTATACCCTAGAAGAAGCAAGAAACTAATCATCTTGGCAACAAAACAAAGAGAAGAAAAGCACACAAACACAACCTCACATCCAAATATGAACATAACAGGAAGCAATAATCACTATTCCTTAATATCTCTCAACATCAATGGCCTCAACTCCCCAATAAAAAGACATAGATTAACAAACTGGATACGCAACGAGGACCCTGCATTCTGCTGCCTACAGGAAACACACCTCAGAGACAAAGACAGACACTACCTCAGAGTGAAAGGCTGGAAAACAACTTTCCAAGCAAATGGTTGGAAGAAGCAAGCTGGAGTAGCCATTCTAATATCAAATAAAATCAATTTTCAACTAAAAGTCATCAAAAAAGATAAGGAAGGACACTTCTTATTCACCAAAGGAAAAATCCACCAAGAAGAACTCTCAATCCTAAATATCTATGCCCCAAATACAAGAGCACCTACATACGTAAAAGAAACCTTACTAAAGCTCAAAACACACATTGCACCTCACACAATAATAGTGGAGATTTCAACACCCCACTCTCATCAATGGACAGATCATGGAAACAGAAATTAAACAGAGATGTAGACAGACTAAGAGAAGTCATGAGCCAAATGGACTTAACGGATATTTATAGAACATTCTATCCTAAAGCAAAAGGATATACCTTCTTCTCAGCTCCTCATGGTACTTTCTCCAAAATCGACCATATAATTGGTCAAAAAATGGGCCTCAACAGGTACAGAAAGATAGAAATAATCCCATGCGTGCTATCAGACCACCACGGCCTAAAACTGGTCTTCAATAACAATCAAGGAAGAATGCCCACATATACGTGGAAATTGAACAATGCTCTACTCAATGATAACCTGGTCAAGGAAGAAATAAAGAAAGAAATTAAAAACTTTTTAGAATTTAATGAAAATGAAGGTACAACATACCCAAACTTATGGGACACGATGAAAGCTGTGCTAAGAGGAAAACTCATAGCGCTGAGTGCCTGCAGAAAGAAACAGGAAAGAGCATATGTCAGCAGCTTGACAGCACACCTAAAAGCTCTAGAACAAAAAGAAGCAAATACACCCAGGAGGAGTAGAAGGCAGGAAATAATCAAATTCAGAGTGGAAATCAACCAAGTAGAAACAAAAAGGACCATAGAAAGAATCAACAGAACCAAAAGTTGGTTCTTTGAGAAAATCAACAAGATAGATAAACCCTTAGCCAGACTAACTAGAGGACACAGAGAGTGCGACCAAATTAACAAAATCAGAAATGAAAAGGGAGACATAACTACAGATTCAGAGGAAATTCAAAAAATCATCAGATCTTACTGTAAAAACCTATATTCAGCAAAACTTGAAAATCTGCAGGAAATGGACAATTTCCTAGACAGATACCAGGTACCGAAGTTAAATCAGGAACAGATAAACAAGTTAAACAACCCCATAACTCCTAAGGAAATAGAAGCAGTCATTAAAGGTCTCCCAACCAAAAAGAGCCCAGGTCCAGACGGGTTTAGTGCAGAATTCTATCAAACCTTCATAGAAGACCTCATACCAATATTATCCAAACTATTCCACAAAATTGAAACAGATGGATCACTACTGAATTCCTTCTATGAAGCCACAATTACTCTTATACCTAAACCACACAAAGACCCAACAAAGAAAGAGAATTTCAGACCAATTTCCCTTATGAATATCGACGCAAAAATACTCAATAAAATTCTGGCAAACCGAATACAAGAGCACATCAAAACAATCATCCACAATCATCAAGTAGGCTTCATCCCAGGCATGCAGGGATGGTTTAATATACGGAAAACCATCAACGTGATCCATTATATAAACAAACTGAAAGAACAAAACCACATGATCATTTCATTAGATGCTGAGAAAGCATTTGACAAAATTCAACACCCCTTCATGATAAAAGTCCTGGAAAGAATAGGAATTCAAGGCCCATACCTAAACATAGTAAAAGCCATATACAGCAAACCAGTTGCTAACATTAAACTAAATGGAGAGAAACTTGAAGCAATCCCACTAAAATCAGGGACTAGACAAGGCTGCCCACTCTCTCCCTACTTATTCAATATAGTTCTTGAAGTTCTAGCCAGAGCAATCAGACAACAAAAGGAGGTCAAGGGGATACAGATCGGAAAAGAAGAAGTCAAAATATCACTATTTGCAGATGATATGATAGTATATTTAAGTGATCCCAAAAGTTCCACCAGAGAACTACTAAAGCTGATAAACACCTTCAGCAAAGTGGCTGGGTATAAAATTAACTCAAATAAATCAGTTGCCTTCCTCTATACAAAAGAGAAACAAGCTGAGAAAGAAATTAGGGAAACGACACCCTTCATAATAGACCCAAATAATATAAAGTACCTCGGTGTGACTTTAACCAAGCAAGTAAAAGAACTGTACAATAAGAACTTCAAGACACTGAAGAAAGAAATTGAAGAAAACCTCAGAAGATGGAAAGATCTCCCATGCTCATGGATTGGCAGGATTAATATAGTAAAAATGGCCATTTTACCAAAAGCAATCTACAGATTCAATGCAATCCCCATCAAAATACCAATCCAATTCTTCAAAGAGTTAGACAGAACAATTTGCAAATTCATCTGGAATAACAAAAAACCCAGAATAGCTAAAGCTATCCTCAACAATAAAAGGACTTCAAGGGGAATCACTATCCCTGAACTCAAGCAGTATTACAGAGCAATAGTGATAAAAACTGCATGGTATTGGTACAGAGACAGACAGATAGACCAATGGAATAGAATTGAAGACCCAGAAATGAACCCACACACCTATGGTCACTTGATTTTTTGACAAAGGAGCCAAAACCATCCAATGGAAAAAGATAGCATTTTCAGCAAATGGTGCTGGTTCAACTGGAGGTCAACATGTAGAAGAATGCAGATCGATCCATGCTTATCACCCTGTACAAAGCTTAAGTCCAAGTGGATCAAGGACCTCCACATCAAACCGGACACACTCAAACTAATAGAAGAAAAACTAGGGAAGCATCTGGAACACATGGGCACTGGAAAAAATTTCCTGAACAAAACACCAATGGCTTATGCTCTAAGATCAAGAATCGACAAATGGGATCTCATAAAACTGCAAAGCTTCTGTAAGGCAAAGGACACTGTGGTTAGGACAAAACGGCAACCAACAGATAGGGAAAAGATCTTTACCAATCCTACAACAGATAGAGGCCTTATATCCAAAATATACAAAGAACTCAAGAAGTTAGACTGCAGGGAAACAAATAACCCTATTAAAAAATGGGGTTCAGAGCTAAACAAAGAATTCACAGCTGAGGAATGCCGAATGGCTGAGAAACACCTAAAGAAATGTTCAACATCTTTAGTCATAAGGGAAATGCAAATCAAAACAACCCTGAGATTTCACCTCACACCAGTGAGAATGGCTAAGATCAAAAGCTCAGGTGACAGCAGATGCTGGCGAGGATGTGGAGAAAGAGGAACACTCCTCCATTGTTGGTGGGATTGCAGACTGGTACAACCATTCTGGAAATCAGTCTGGAGGTTCCTCAGAAAATTGGACATTGAACTGCCTGAGGATCCAGCTATACCTCTCTTGGGCATATACCCAAAAGATGCCCCAACATATAAAAAAGACACGTGCTCCACTATGTTCATCGTAGCCTTATTTATAATAGCCAGAAGCTGGAAAGAACCCAGATGCCCTTCAACAGAGGAATGGATACAGAAAATGTGGTTCATCTACACAATGGAATATTACTCAGCTATCAAAAACAACGAGTTTATGAAATTCGTAGGCAAATGGTTGGAACTGGAAAATATCATCCTGAGTGAGCTAACCCAATCACAGAAAGATATACATGGTATGCACTCATTGATAAGTGGCTATTAGCCCAAATGCTTGAATTACCCTAGATGCCTAGAACAAATGAAACTCAAGACGGATGATCAAAATGTGAATGCTTCATTCCTTCTTTAAAAGGGGAACAAGAATACCCCTGGCAGGGAAGGGAGAGGCAAAGATTAAAACAGAAACTGAAGGAACACCCATTCAGAGCCTGCCCCACTTGTGGCCCATACATACACAGCCACCCAATTAGACAAGATGGATGAAGCAAAGAAGTGCAGACCGACAGGAGCCGGATGTAGATCGCTCCTGAGAGACACAGCCAGAATACAGCAAATACAGAGGCGAATGCCAGCAGCAAACCACTGAACTGAGAACAGGACCCCTGTTGAAGGAATCAGAGAAAGAACTGGAAGAACTTGAAGGGGCTCGAGACCCCATATGTACAACAATGCCAAGCAACCAGAGCTTCCAGGGACTAAGCCACTACCTAAAGACTATACATGGACTGACCCTGGACTCTGACCTCATAGGTAGCAATGAATATCCTAGTAAGAGCACCAGTGGAAGGGGAAGCCCTGGGTCCTGCTAAGACTGAACCCCAGTGAACTAGACTGTTGGGGGGAGGCGGCAATGGGGGAGGATGGGGAGGGAACACCCATAAGGAAGGGGAGGGGAGGGGATGTTTGCCGGAAACCGGGAAAGGGAATAACACTAGAAAAATGTATATAAGAAATACTCAAGTTAAAAAAAAAATTGGAGTAAGGCAGACAGCAAAAGATTATGGTAAAACTTTTAAGGGAAGGAGATGCTAGGACACCAGTGGTATAAAGGGGGGGGGAATGAATAGTGGGGCGTGAAGGGTTGAAGGGGTCTGAGGAGGATGAGCTCATCTTTTGAGATTTGGGGAAACTGAAATTGAGCTTCAATTTGGAGGGTGGGGTGGTAGAGCAGCACTATTAAACTCTAATAATCTCTCTCTCTCCATCCCTCCCCGTGTGTGTGTGTGTGTGTGTGTGTGTGTGTGTGTGTGTGTGTGTGTGTGTAACCTTTCCTATGAGTACCCAGGTTAATTCATAAAGTACCATCCCTGAGCAAACCTCTAGCACCATTTATGAGGAGCTGTTGATGGTTGGAGGTTGATAGGTAAATGAGAATCTTTCTTTGGGAATATGGCCACTGGCAGTTTCCCCAAGACCCAGTGGGTGATCCCATGCCCATGTGCATAGGGGAACACTACTAGGACTTTGAGTTTTTTTAAAAATGAAATTTATAAAAGCAGGACATGAGGTTGAGAGTTTGGAAGGAGATGTGCTCAGGAGTCTACAGAGGGCAGTTGGAAATGAAATGAAGGACAGCTAAGAGAAATATTAGCACTAAAGGAATCACAGAGATTTTCCTACTCCATACATGGTCGGAAATAAAGAACAATGGAAATTGATAAGTAGGAATAATGCAACCATATTTTAATGCAGCTATCAGGAGAAGAACCTATTATTACAATCTCTAAATCTTATGGAAAATAAGTCCATAAACATTGAAGAATTGCCTCATGACTGAACATGTGGACAGTGTACTTTGTGGAGTAAGGTGTATGGTTTATTGAAACTAATAGCATAATTTTCATGTGAAATTATCAGATTTTTACCATAGAGAAAAGTAGTAAATTTTGCTTTGAAGGGAATAAAATCTTTAACCAAAAGAAATCAACCAATCTTTCTTTCCTATGTCCTCATAAGACTGAGCCCACAATAATCATTGAAAACTTTGTCAGAACACCCAAAAGTAGCTATGTTGGAGATAGGAAAGTTAATTTCAAAATTTAGTATTTTTTTAAATTACTCATATCTTGGCCATCAGAGGTAAGCTTTTTATACCTTAGCACTGTTGCCTGTTAGAATATGAGAATTAACTTTACAGTGCTGAAAATATCAGTTATTATCCCCATCAGGAAGAAATAGTATCGATGATATAAAGAAATATCTGGAACCAACATTAGAGAAAATACTGAATGCCAGCTCTGACTGACTGCTCATGGGGAGAGAGTCCCATATTTTATGAACAGTTGGATATATCTATGGATATGTTATTACAAGAGTTGAATATGGAGGTTTTGAACAATAAAGCTGAGATAAGAACAGTAACTTTTCAATATTTTGGTGTGAGTGTGTATATCTGGAACCTGCCAAGAATTGCCCACTCTAACAAATATATTGATTGATGCTCTTCCTTCCCTCCACAGAAGTACACTGTAGGATGCTCTAAATAGATGCTTATTTTTGCATAAGGTCAAACTAGCCATGGGAGCTTTGCTTTCGCTTCAAGAGAAAAGAGTCTTGGACTCAGTAAGACATCATTAAAATACCTAATTTCACACTAACAAGGAATGCCTGTAGAATCCACCTGGTACCATTTGAGAGCTAGGTGATAATGAGAACAAATTCCTGTGGCTGAACTCACACCTTGAGAAGGATGACAACACGCTGGGGTTTGCATAAGGATTATGTGTTGTAATAGTAATCATAAAAGGAATGAATTTGGGGATATGAGAGCAGTTCACATCCCAAGAGGCAGCGTTCCATTCATTTGTAATAATAAAGCCATGCAAGATGGTGGAGTGGCTACAACAGCAAAGAAACAAAACCAAACAAACAAACAAAAGCATCACAGGACTTCTTCCTCATAAACAGTTCGAAACCTATGATATTAGCACACAAGTCAGGACCACATGTACCTTACAGTCTTCTATCATTTAAAGTTCTCTTTGGACAATTTATCAATGCCTTTCTTTATGGGTCAAAATTTCCTGAGCAGAAAATGCCTTCTTTCCAATATTTTTATAAGCAACTGTTTAATCATTTATTTTAATTTCTCTCTGAGTTTTTCTTTTCACACAAAATCCACATGTCATTCATAGTAGACATCAGAATTGGACCACAATGAAATTCTTACATTCTGTTATTTATCCATCCTATGTGATTGCAGCTTCTCATGTAGAAATACCTAAAGCCTCTCTGTTCTCATGGAAGCATTATTGATCAGGTCCCGACTGACTGAGGATTCACTGCTCTAACCAGTGTACTCACTAGAATGACCTTCAGTTGTTCTCATGTTTGTGGTGTGTGTGTATGTGTGTGTGTGTGTGTGTGTGTGTGTGTGTGTGTGTGTGTGTGTGTGTACATGCGCATGTGCATATGCACAGCTGAACTTCTATGTGACACTACAGGTGCATGTGAGCTTGTGCCTTTGGACATCAGGTGTAATTCTTTAGGTACCACCCGCCTTGCTATTTGAAACAGGGTCTCTCAGTGGCCTAAGCCCTCCAAGTAGGTGGGCTGGCTGGCAAGTAAGTAACAGAAATCCACCCGTCTTGCCTTCTCTAGGACTGGCCTTACACAATCAGGGTCTTCTATTGTTTTTAATGTGGAATCTGAGAATCGAACTTAGGTCCTAATGCTTACACGTCAAATGCTCTGTTGATAGAGCTTTCTCCCCAACCAAAGTCTTATATTGATAAGTGCACCGTCCTTCTATTCTTCTTTTAAGCTTGACTATTCAGTCTTTCAATTAATTCATTTATTTTCTGAGATAGGATTTCATGCTATAGTCCAGGCTTGATAGATGATATTCCCTACATAGCTCAGACTGACCTCTGACTTCCTGCCTAATATCCCTCAGTGCTAGTATTATATGTGTGAACCACTACAAGCAAGTCTTTATTTCTTTTCAATTCATATTTACCCAGCATTTCTCTATGGTAGTAACACATTTTTTCCTACAGTTGAGTCCATGATATTGTCTGAACCACCATATTTGCTCAATATGTCACTATTTTTTTTTTACAGTATTTACTTTTTTTTTCTACAATTTAATTTTTTTTTTAAAGTTGAGTGTTTTTCTGAATGTATGTGTGTTTGCCATAGGAGGCTGGAAAAAGGAGTCAGACCACCTATAACTGGAGTTTCAGATAGTTGTGAGCTGCCATGTGGGTGTTGGGAACTGAACCCTAGTCCTCTGTAAGAGAAGCCTATGTTCTTAACCACTAAGCTATCTCTTTAGCCCCACTATCTGCTTTTCTATCACAGCCTCACAATTATTTCTCAAAGAAAACATTTTGGTTTGCCTTAAAGAATCAAGCTCTACAACCACAGTCAGCTCACACCCTTTCCATACCATTGATCAAAGCTGCCTGTGTCTAGGTTGACTGTAAAAAGCTAGCTTTGTAGATGTATCAATCACAGCATCTCTTGACATTGGTTCACTCGTGCCTCACCCCAAAGATGATCTGTGCCTCTCCCAAGATAATATGTGCATTCTGAAAATATTCCCTGGGGTGACTTGGAGAGCTCTGCCTTCTCAGGAAAGGCAATGCTCCCATTTGATCTGTTTGAGCGTCCCTTGATCTTGACTCATGTGGAGGAGAGTCTCCGCTGTAATTTGCAGACACAAGAACTGAGCACATCTCCTACCACTGCTCAGTTGCACTAAGGTGCAGCCTTCCTCATTTGGCAGGGCTGGATTACTAGAAGTGATTAATAACAGATAAAAGATAGCAATTAAATGCAATGAAATGAATTACAACTTTGTGGAGAAATTGAGTTTCACGTTAATTTGGTGATCGATAACGGCCGTTGGAATTCTCTTCAGCTTTATAATTTAACGTTGCAGCAAGGCTGTGAAACTAAACTAATTTACGATAGACAATTGCTAGCACGTGAAATATGTAGCTGTTCTAGATATTATGAGCATACGGTTTGTCTTCTCAGCTTCAGCCTGTTCTTGATTATATTCCATAAATAGTCGCATTCAATTTTTTTTTTTTTAGTTTTTATTCTTAGATTTATCCTGAATGTCTCACGCAGATGTAGCCTAATAAAAATCATAATATGGCCAACAGGGGGAAATTAACACATGCTATTTGATAGGATATTTGCCCGTGGAAGAGTACCAGTAAAATTCCACCCACCTGAACTGTTATCACAGAGTGACATCAAAATGACAGTGCAAACAAATCCACTCACCCTGCTCTGTGACCTTTGCTCCTTAATTTGCTTTCTTGCAATGTCTGTTTTATAAGCAGATGTTAAAATATCTATCTACTTAGCTACATGTATTTGAAATATAATTTATCTGATAAGAAATGGTTCATTTTTATATGTAATAAAATCCCAACAACGATTCAAAGAATAAGGTCTATAACCTATAAGTAGAAAACATAAAAATTATTACAAATAAAATCTGGAGAAGCTACACTGATGTGATGGAACATTTTTAAATGTGCATTTTATGTAAACGGAAATGGGGAAACATTTAATTATTCATTCTTTCAGTAGTCAAGGCTTTGTGTGGAGAGTGATGGGTTGTAGTTAGGGACAGTGGTGGGCCTCTCTGAGGCAAAACCTGGAAAGAGGAGTGCCAGTTTCTCACAACATATTGCATCCTGTGTGACAGACAGTTCATCCAGTGTAGATGGGACATAGCAGTAGCCAAAAATGAAGGAGATGTCTAGAGTGGTGGCTAAAGTAGCCTTTTCAGTTCTACACAGACTCTGGAAGGCATGGAGAATATCCAAGGGGCAAATCCAGGAGAGATCAGGGAAGTGTAGAAATCCTTGAGAAGCTAAAGGACCTAAAGAATATTTGATCAAAATGACCAGGAGCAGCAATGCTCGCTGTGTAAGTGAAGGCAAAGGAAAGCACACACCCAGGAATGGTCTCTATGCTGGGAACCACCAGTTTCCATTATCACAAAATAGCAAGAGGGGTCAATGCCAGGGATGGGAAGGGTGAGCCAAATCAAGACAGCAGACACTGGCACCTCCATGACCAAATGTGCAGTTATCGTACCCCTGCTCTAGGGGTTCCCTTCATAGGCTCGACAGTTTGAACTGACTGACTAGTGACTGGCTCTACAATGAAATAAAAGCCATTTAGACCTAAGATGCAAAAGTGTTGGCAGCACTGATATCTCAGCAGTGAGACTCTTGTCTCCCATTCAGTTCCTCCTTCTCCAAACACTCAGATCTGACTTAACATCTTTTAAGATGTATCTGTATGATCTTGCAAGCCATTTTATAAATCGTAACTGGAGATATTGGTTTTCAAAAGAGGTTATCTGTTTTGCAGTAATTCAGCTCTACCAAACATTAAAACAAATTAATTTCTAGAGCCTCAACTTTATACACAGTTTGTAAATACTTTCAAGTCAAATGGCAAAGTGATTTATAATAAATTCAATTATATATAATAATTCTGTAACATTATGCTATTGGATTTCATAAATAACTACCTAAGTTATACCAGCATGGCAGCCATATCTTTAATCAACTTTACTTTTGAAAATAACTTACTGCATAGAATGTTTTGATTTCAGAATACCACACATTTTGTGTGTGTATGGGTAACTCTTTTTTGTTTGGCTTTTCACAGGAAGTTTTCTACATGTATTTAATCAAGTAATTTTATAACCGTGACCTCATACTTTTGAAAATAGAACCAATGACTACATAGGGATTCAAATTAGAGAGAGGACACTTTGGAGAAAGGCAAACCTGGCTGAACCTGGTTCCAGGTAGATGGGTAAACTGAGCAAGGCACACAATTTGCATCTATAACTGCTCTTCCATGTCTAGAACCCTAAGTCATATGGCCCAATATGGCACTAAAAATGTTTAACCCTCTAATGTCCATTAGTAAAATCTGAGCATGATGCTGTCACCAATATCTGTTAGAAAACACTTTTTTTCTGAGACATGGTTTCTCTGTTCAGCCCTGGCTGTCCTGGAACTCACTCTGTAGACAAGACTGGTTTTGAACTAACAGATCCATTTATCTCTGCCTTCCAAGTGCTAGGATTAAAGGCATATGTCACCACCACACAATAAATTCTTAACAAGAGTCATTCTCATAAAGCTGAAGTTTTAGAGTTTATATATCATTAAATAATGAGTTTCTTACTTCATTGTACATCTCTGTACTGCCACAATTCATAACAACTCCTTTCTTTTTATTTATTATTTTAGCACAAGTATATGTGAAAGGTTTCCACTTAGTACAGCTATTCCTTATGTTAGTGTCCATTAATTATGTAAAATAATGGACTTCATATGACATTTCATACGTATCTATTATGTACTTCAATCACACTCACCCCTCCCATTATCCTTTCTCGTCCTCTGTCTGGATCTTTTTCTACATAGCCAACTCATTTTGACCTAAGGTCAAGAACCACGACATTAATTCATTACATTTTTTATGTGTATAATAAAAAAGTAATTCTGGAAGGCATTTTGGAATTGAAATACTGCTAATTATGATAAGTAGCACATGAATTAGAAAACCTTAAGCTAAAAGTACAATAAGAAGGAAGTAAAATGGACAGCATTATATGTTTGACATAGTACTCAGCATGGAGTTATCAAATGGATTTTTCAGAAAGTTTCATATGTCTGTGTTTCCATAGTAACAGAAAAGTGTCTTTTCCAAAGCCAGATATGCTTATGAAAGCAAGCTGAGAAATGTCACTGATATGCAGCATCCTAAACATAGAGAGGACCAGAGAGAATTAGGATGCACTATTCTGCACTACCCCATCTGTGATTTCTGGTAGGTCACCTACACCTCCTGGGTCTCAGTTCTAAAATATGTAAGTGAGAGAGTTTGACCAATGATGTATAGACTGTTAGAATTTATACTCTTGTTCTCTCACATGTGTTCTCTGTCCTTGGTAAATTAAGTGCATTTCCAACCACAGGAAGATCAGTGTGGTCTGTTACCTCACTCTAAATGATCCTTAATGCTCTCTATATCTGAATCAGCATGGAAATGGGAATTATAAGCAAGTGACGGGATCATAATACTAGCCTTTATGCCAAGAATTATGCTCATATTTGGCATAGGACTCTGCCCCTAGTTTATACATGCCATAGTGCTGAGGTGTGTGTGTGTGTGTGTGTGTGTGTGTGTGTGTGTATGTGTGTCTGCTTACTTGTTACTGTATCTATCACTGCCATATCCCCTGTGAGTAGCTCAGTCCCAGCACACCATACACACAGAAGAAAGGATGTATAAGCTAATGGAGGACTATGTTTATGATCTACAAATCCTCCAGGGACACATACTAAATTCCCAACACCTTTAATTGTGATTGTCACATGGGAAGTGATGAACAAGTATTTTGTTATTTGAATGTTCAAATGTCTCCTCCACAAATAAGAGTACATATTTATTAATCTTCTAGGGCTGGAGAGATGGCTCAGTGGTTACGAGCACTGACTGCTCTTCCTGAGGTCCTGAGTTCAATTCCCAATGACCACATGGTAGCTCACAACCATCTGTAATGGGATTCAATGCCCTCATCTGAAGACAGCTAAACTGTACTCATATACATAAAATAAATAAATGTATCTTTAAAAAGTAAAAGAAAAATATATTTATAAAGAAGCTTCCACTGCAGTTTAATAAGTAGAAGTTAATAATAATAATAATAATAATAATAATGATAATAATAATAAAAAATCTTCTGACTCTACAAAGAATCATCCTTTTTTTTCAGACAATACAAAATAATAGCCCTAGGTGTAAAGACTATATGGAGTTTCATTGCTTTGTGGTAAGGGAAAATAGAAATGAGTAACACATAGCTCATCCTGGAAGAGGGCTCTGGCAGGGTGTCTTGGAGGACAAGTGGAAGGCAGATAGGTGAAGAAGAAAGAAAGGTAAGGTAAAAGAAAAACTCCCTGGATGAGAAAATGATATTACAAGTCGCTTCAGGTCTCCTCGGATTTCTAATTACAGTAAATCATTTAGCAACCTGTAACAGCTTGGAAAATCTAATCTATGAGTTCTAAGCTAGATGATGTTAAGTCACTCAGTAATTAACTAGGCTGTGGTGGTTAATTCCAGAGGGAAGCCTAATTGAGAATCCATTTAGCTGACTTGACTTGCACTTAAAAGGTTTGAAAATAGCCCACCAATGACAGAATTTAGACCGATGTTCAGAGAAGAAAAAGCAACTATTAATTGGATATATTTTAAAGACAAAACTATGCTTAAGGAAAGCTGACAATAACATACAAAAGGTGAAATTTTGTTGTTGTTGGCATCTATCAGCTACCGGCATAGATTGCATGTACATCCCTATAGGCAGAGGAAATGTACATTCTAAATGTTTGAGGCTACAGGTTCAGCCACGGAATGCAGAGTTAATGAAAAGTATTCCGAAATTGAAAATTGGAGCATTTTTTTTCTCCTATCTTAGCTCCAACTCTCTGACTTTACCGTGATGCTCTGTGACTATTGAAAACTTGCAAAGCTTTTACAGGAGCTCACTCTGGCACAGGCAAACAAGGTAAGCACCAAGCTCAAACATCTCTCTACTGTGCACACAAGCTTTATTAGTAAATTCACTGTTTCCATCACAATCCTTGTACTGCCTTTATTTTGTGCCCACCATTGCCAGTGGAAGAATGACTTTATTTGCACTTTTCCATCTCCTGTGCCTAACCGCTTCCTGGCATATCACACACTCTCAAGGACCTCCACATAAAGTCAGATACACTGAATCTAATAGAGGAGAAAGTGAGAAAGAACCTCGAACACATTGGCACAGGGGATAATTTCCTGAACAGAACATTAATGGCTTATGTTCTAAGTTCAACAATTGAGAAATGGGACCTCATAAAATTGAAAAGCTTCTATAAGGCAAAAGACACTGTCATTAGGACAAAATGGCAACCCACAGATTGGGAAAACCCTACATCGGACAGAGGGCTAATATCCAAAATATACAAAGAACTCAAGAAGTTCAACTCCAGAGAACAAAATAACCCTATTAAAAATGGAGTGCAGAGCTAAATAGAATACTCAACTGAGGAATATCAAATGGCTGAGAAGCACTTAGAGAAATGTTCAACATCCTTAGTCATCAGGGAAATGCAAATCAAAACAACCCTGAGATTCTATATTCACACCAATCAGAATGGCTAAGATCAAAAACTCAGGAGACAGTATATGCTGGCAAGGATGTGGAGAAATAGGAAACTCTTTGTTGGTGGGATTGCAAGCTGGTACAACCACTCTGGAAATCAGTCTGGAGGTTTCTTGGAAAATTGGGCATAGTACTACCTGAAGACCTAGCTATAACAGTCCTGGGCATATACACAAAAGATGCTCCAATATATAAGAATGGCACATGCTCCAATATGTTTATAGTGAAAGACCCCCTCCCAGAAAGAGAATTGTACAAGCCCAAGGCCCTCAACTATAGAAGTAAAAAGTAAATTTTTAGATACACAAACTCAGAACTAAAATAAGCCTGGGAAAGTTCAGATGTGTCCAAGCTTTGTGGGACAAGCTGACCCATCATTTAGACGAAACAGACCATAAAAGAAAACAAAATACAGAAACCAGTCTAAATTATTGATATTGCTTTATGGGCCACCTAACAAGAGATAAGCCCCTAGCCCCTGACATTCCGGACGCCCCAACCTGCACGTATTCTCTTGCTGTGTGACAACCTCACTTGAATAGCCAATTGGGTGTAACCATACATCTGTTGCCTCACTTGAATCCACCAACCATGCATCTGCTTCTGTAAGCCTGCTTCTGCTCCCCAATACCCTATAAAAACCCGTCCCTGGTTCTATTAGGCATGCCAGTCTTCCGAATTGACTGGGACGCCCACAGATACCTGTGTATCCTGATCAATAAAATCCTTTTGCAGATTGCAGCCTGTGGACTCGGACTGGTCATTGGGCTCGAGGATCTCCCTCCTGAGGGAAGATTCTCTCTGAGAGTCTTACAATAGCAGCCTTATTTATAATAGTCAGAAGCTGGAAAGAACCTAGATGACCCTCAAGAGAGGAATGGATACAGAAAATGTGGTACATTTACACAATGGAGTACTACTCAGCTATTAAAAACAATGACTTCATGAAATTTGCAGGCAAATGAATGGAACTAGAAAATGTCATCCTGAGTGAGGTAACCCAGTCACAAAATAACACACATGGTATGTGCTCACTGGTAGTGGATATTAGATAAAAAAAGCTCAAAATACCCATGATACAACTCACAGACCAAGAATGGCAAATCCAAGAAGAAGAAAGATCACACCGAAGTGTGGATGCTGCAGACCTAGTCAGAAAGGGAAAAGAAAATAATCTCGGGAAGTATAGGGAGAGAGGGATCTGAGAGGGAGAGATGAGGGGGAGGGACAAGGGGGGTTCAGATATGGGAGGATATGGGGGAAAAGTACAGAGGGTCAAGAATTTGAATGGAGGTGTGTAGCAGTATGGGAGAGTGAACTGTGGGGAGCTACTAGAAGGTCCCAGATGCCAGGAACCCAAGAAGTTTCCAGGATCCAACATGGAAAACATTAGCTGAAATACCCAACACAGGGCAGATAGAACTTGTAGAAACCATATCCAGTGGATAGGCTCGGCCCTCTGTTAAGGGATGGGGGCCGCCTCAAAAATATTAATCCAGAATTTCTTTTGTCAAAAGGAACTGCAGGGACAGAGTGAAGCAGAGACTGAAGGAAAGGTCATCCAGAGACTGCCCCACCTAGGGATCCATCCCATCTGCAGACACCAAACCCAATCACTATTGCTGATGCCACGAAGTGCTTGCTGACAGGAGCCTGGTATATCTGTCTCCTGAGAGGCTCTGTCAGAACCTGACCAATACAGATGCGGATACATGCAGGCAAGCATCAGACTGAGCATGGAGACCCCAGTGGAGAAATTAGGGAAAGGACTGAAGGAGCTGAAGGGATTTGCAACTCCATAGGAAGGAAGAACAACAATATCAACCAACCAGGTCCCCCAAAGCTCCCAGGGACTAAGCCACCAAACAAAGAATACACATGGGGGGACCTATTGCTCCAGCTGGATATATGTGGAGGATTGCCTTATATGGCATCAATGGGAGGGGAGCCCCTTGGCCCTGTGAAGGCTCAATGATCCAGCCTAGGGCAATGCTAAGGCACTGAGGAGTGGGTCTGTGGGGAGCACCTTCATAGAGGCAGGGGAAAGGGGAGGAGATAGGGAGTTTGTGGAGGGGAAACTGAGAAGGGGGATAACATTTGAAGTGTAAATAAATAAAATAACCAATAATTTTTTTAAAAAAAAATGGTGTGCAGAGTTAAACAAAGAGTTCTCAACTAAGGAAGGGCTGAGAAGCACTTAAAATTTTTTTCAACATCCTTAGTCATCAGGGAAATGCAAATCAAGACAACCCTGAGATGCTACCTCACACCAATCAGAATGACTAAGATCAAAAACACAGGCCATAGCAGATTCTGGCAAGGATTTGGAGAAAAGAACACTCCTCCATTGCAAACTTGTAAAACAACTTTGGAAATCAATCTGGTGGTTTCTCAGAAAATTAGAATTAGTCTTACCTGAAGACTATACCACTCCTGGGCATATACCCAAAAGATGCTCCAGCATATAACAAGGACACATGCTCTACTATGTTCATAGCAGCCTTATTTATAATAGCCAGGAGCTGGAAAAAAAAACCAAATGTCCCTCAACACAGGAATGGATTCAAAAAATGTGGTACATTTTACACAATGGTGTACTACTCAGCTATTAAAAAGAATGACTTCATGAAATTTGCAGGCAAATGGATGGAACTTGAAAATATCATCCTGAGTGAGGTAAACCAGACACAAAATACACATGATATATACTCACTAATAAGTAGATATTAGCCTAAAAGCTCAAAATACCCACCTACAACTCACTAAGAAGTGTCAGTGCTTCAATCCAACATAGAACAGGGAGAAAACAATCACAGAAGGTAGAGGGAGAGAGGGACCTGGGAGGAAGAAAGGAGGAGGGGAAGAAGGGAGCAGGCTCAGGCATTGGAAGGACAGGAGAGAAGTACAGAGGTTCAGGAAATTGAATAGCAACATGTAGCAGTGGGGGATGGGGAACTGGGGGTAGCCACTAAAAAGTACCAGATTTCAGGGAAGCCAGAGGCTTACAGAACCCAATGGTGATGACTTTAGCCCAAATATCCAACAAAAGGGAGAGAGAACCTGTAGAGACTACCTCCAGTAGATAGGCACAGCCCCCAGTTGAGGGATGGGGCCACACACCCATCTCAAAGATTTTAACCTAGAAATGTTCCTCTCCAAAGGAAAAGCAGGGACAAAAAAATGGAAAAGAGACTGAAGGAAAGGCCATCCAGAGACTGCCTCACCTAGGGATCCATTCAATGTGCAGATCCCAAACCCCCACACTATTGCTGATGCCAAGAATTGCTTTCCTACAGGAGCCTGGTATGGCTGTTCCCTGAGAGCTTCTGCCAGCTCCTGAGCAATACAGATGTAGACACTCACAGCCAATCATTGGACGGAGCCCAGGGGCCTCAATGGAAGAACAGGGGAAGGACTGAAGGAGCTGAAGGGGATTGCAACTCCATAGGAAGAACAACAATATCAACTAACTGGACTATCCAGAGCTCCCAGGGACTAAACCAAACCAAAGATTATAAATGGAGGAAGCCACAGCTCCAGATACATATGTAGTAGAGGATGGCCTTATCTGACATCGGTTGGGCGGGGGGAACTTGGTCCTGTGGAGGTTTGATGCCGCAGCCTAGGGGTATGCTAGTGTAGTGAGGCAGGAGTGGGTGAGTTGGTGGAGAGCACCCTCATAGAGGCAAATGGGAGGGGAGAGAGGACAGATGGGATGGGGGTTTGTGGAGGGGTAACCGGGAAGGGGGATATCCCTTGAAATGTAAATGAATAAAATGATTAATAAAAAAAGCTCTTCCAACTTCAATAGCTGTTATTTTGTAAGATTTTATTTTGACCCACAAGGATTGAGTATGGTTCCTCCAACTTTGATAGTTGTTATTTTGTAGGGTTTTATTTTGACCCACTGAGTTTGATTATGGTTACTTGCATGAATATGAAAGGTATTTACCCAGTATGGGCAACTTATCAGTGACTACTCAGTTGAAGAGAATGTCATCCCCTCACCAGCATCAATTAAATGCCACAGTAAGGGGTGGCACCTTTTAAGCCCCTCATTCATGCATGTTGCAATAACAATGGGTACAATCTAGGGCAAGTCTTGTGCATGTAATGGCTGATGAAAGGTGTTCATTCATGCAATGACTGCAATGTCTAGACAGCACTGTGTCTCAGTACTTCTTCCCTACCTCTAGTTGTTACATTCTTTCTGCCTTTTCTCCTTGATGTTCCCCAAGCCTGGGAAGGGTTGATCTAGAGGTTTGTTTATGGTTGAGGTCACAGTCTAGTTGTGAGTATCTCCCTTTACTACTGCCACTGTAAAAGGAAGCTTCTCTGATGAATGCTGAGAGGAGCACTAACACATGGGCAGAAACACAAATATTTAGCAAGACGCTAGCTAGTTTTCATGGTGAAGGAGGGTACTATGCAAAATTTTATGAGACAAATGACAAATGCTTCTATACACCTGTGAGCCCTACCAGCTATAATAGATGATAGGCCTAGAATGAAATGGCCATAGGTACAACAGTGGTAGGCTGTTACCATAGTAACCAACCACTGCAGATTGCATCTGAGACCTGTTCTACAGGAAGGAAATGATGTTGGGCTACATTTAGTTCTGTGTAACTGCGAGGAAACATATATAATCAAAAAGAAAGTTATAAAGAGATAAAGAAAAGCTAACATAGAAAAGAGAATACCTCCTTATCTGTAAACCCATCTACAATTACAAACCAACAAATGGCAACTCAACTTAACAAATGTCCTTTTGTCTCTCAGGGAGAACCTTTCCTTAATTCCCTAATTCTTTCTGAATACACAGGTTCTATGCTCTATCAATTTCAATTACAAAGGCTTTCTTATATCTTCACTGTCTTCTCTACAGTAGAGCTACATATAGCATTCTACCTATCTATCTTCTCTACTGAGAAGACAATGAATAGTTAGATAGATAGATGATTGATAGATAGATAGATAGATAGATAGATAGATGATAGATAGATAGATGATAGGTAGATGAGAAAGAGAGAGAGAGATTACTTTGCATTTCTGCATTCTATTTGTTTCTCTGATAAATTCTCAAACATTATTTCACTTCCTAATCACCATCCATTACTCAGCTGACTTTCTCTTCCTACCACCCAGAAACAGTCTTCATTAACAATCCCAAAGAATTTCTGATACAGAGTACCAAATAGACCTTACTTTTAATTTCTATTGTATCCCCCTCTGTCTTGTTTTCAGACCCTCACTTTTTAAAAACCTTTGTTTCTCTGTCTTTTTATCAGCCTATTTCTTCCCACTACACACTTTAAATAGTTTTATTTCCCCAAAGATGCCCACCCCATCTCACTTGTTATACCTCCTTTTTACTGGGTGACTTCATACATATTCATGATTTTAGCTAATCTTTCTATTGTGATTTCAAAAAGTTGCCACAATCATTAATCATTCCTCTGAATTGGGGATAGCCAACTGCCTGCTCTACCAACTTAGCATGAAGAGATTTCAAGCAAATGAAATCCAGCATTTCAAAGCTGACTTTAAAAAACATATTAACTTCAGATTTACTCTTCCCATGTGTCCTGTACTCTAAGGCATTCTGCTATTAACCACAAAAGGGTTCCAAATAGTATTTTAATCAGTCAGGAAACAATTAAAAAAACAGAACCAATAATTACCAGAGGCAGAGGGTGGGAGAGGAGGGGAAGGGGTCAGGATCAGGTATGGGGAAGAGGACCACAGAAGTCCAGAGAGCTAGGAGAATGAATGGAAATATGCAGCTTCTGGGGGTGGGAAAAACCTTTAGAAAATCGCAGAAACCCGGGATGTGAAATGATTCCAGGACACAATGGGGTTGACCTTTGCTGAAATACCCAACAGTGGGGGGAGGGAACCTCAAGAGACCACCTCCAGTATATAGACATGGCCCCCCCAGTGGGGGTATGGGGTCAACCTTCACAATTTTTGATCTAGAAGTGTTCCCATCTAAAAGAAATACAGGGACAAAAATGGAGCAGAGACTGAAGAAAAGGCCATCCAGTGACTGGCCCAACTTGGGACCCATCCTATACGCAGGCACCAAACCCTGATGCTATTACTGAGGCCATGTTGTGCTTGGAGACAGGAGTCTAGACATGGCTGTCTTCTGAGAGGTTCCACCAGCAGCTGACTGAGACAGATGCAGATATTTACAGCCAACCATTGACTGAGGTCAGGGACCCCCATGAAACAGGAGAAGAATTGAAGGAGCTGAGGGGATGGCAACCCCATAGGAAAACCAAGAGTATCAATTAACCAGGATCCCTGGGAGCTCCCAGATACTAAGCTACCAACCAAGAAGCATACACGGGCTAGTCTGAAGCACCTAGCACATATGTAGGCATATGTCTGGGCAGTGGGAGTGGATGTGCTGAATCCTCTAGAGCCTTGATAACCCCAAGGAAGAAGGATGTGGGGGTGTGGTAGGGGGTGGGAAGGAGCACCCTCTCAGAGGCAAAGGGGAAGGGAGAGGGGTGAAGAACTCTTGGAGGGGGTACCTGAAAGGAGAGGGGCACATTTGTAATGTAAATAAATAAAACAATTGAAAAGGAAAAGCAGAGAAACAGAACCCTTAGAAACAATCATTTTTAGATTCATTGTGGGGTCTGGACATAAATCATAAAGAAAGTTAGCTGTGTTGAAACAACACAAACTTACCACACTATCCACTTAGCAAATCTATTCTGTTATCTGCTTTATTTGTGGAATATTCCATTGTGCTGGTTATTTTTATGTCAACTTGACACAAGCTATAAGTCATTTCAGAAGAGGGAACCTCATTGAGAAAATGTCTCCACAAGATCCAACTGTAGAAAAGCCTGTAGGCTATTTTCTTTATGAGTGATTGATGTGAGACGTACAGCTCATCAAGAGTGGTACCATATTGTACTGTATTCCTGGTTTCTACCACAAAGCACGCTGGGAAAGCAATGAGGAGCACGTCAATAAGCAGCACTCCTCCATGGTATCTACTTTAGTTCCTGTCCTCAAGTTCTGACCTTCTTGAGGTTCTCCTGTCTTAGCTTTCCTCACTGGACTGTGATTCAGGATATGTAAACCAAATAAACCCTTTCCTCCCGAAGTTGCTTTGGCCATAATGTTTCAGCAGCAGCAATAGTAGCCCCAACTAATACACCCAATCAACATGTTAAATTCCCCCTGCCATGAACAATAATCCTTTCCATGTTTACTCTCATTTAGTCTACCTTACAGCTGTGAATACCTCCATCACATGTCACCCCACTTTTCTAGTGAAAATAAACTCTAAAATGTCTTAGAGATTCATATATTGATCCCATATCACCAACAGAATTAGATCTAATTTCTTAAGCCTGATGGAAAAGCCTTTGTATCTACCTGCCTCTTATTGATGCCAGGTACATTATTGTTCTTGGCTTGAACTTCAGCATAGTATAACTGTACACTCCAAACAAACAAAACCACATTGACAAGAAGTGAAATCATAGGAGTACACAACAGAATGACATTTAAAGTCAATAAGAGAGAGCTGTTAGTAAAGCCCCTAATATCTTAGAAACAGTGTGCTTTAGAATAAGTCTTCAGCACCTGTGGTAGCAAACTGAATTAACATTGCTCTAGTCTCCCAGTAAATGTAGTCTAGGATAGACGTCATGCTGCCAAGTAGGGAGAAAAGAGGAAAACACACCACTTCCTACTATGTGTCAGTCAAGGAGACCTGTCAAGAAGATGTTGCTTTCTTTCAGGGATTATTCTCTAGAACTTCTCTTTAGAAAGCTGCTTTTGATAAGATGAAAAAAAATTAAAACTCTCAGAAAATTATAAAGGTTGCTCTTTCTATGAAGAGATAATGGCTTTGTGTACAATTTACCTTTTTCTGAAATTCTTGCATTAAAATAGATTGGCTCACCCAGAAATATTAGCTTGAAGATACGATTAACAATAATTTTTAAAAAGTTGTCAAAAATAGAATAAATATGAGAAAGTATGTAAGTTTCATTTAAGCCAGCCATGAACAGTCAGAAAATATGTTGAAACAAAAAACAAACCTCTAATTTTCAACCCCAATAGCAAATAGCTAAACATAAACTTAGCAAGAAACATGAGTTTTAGGAAGAAAACAATGTAGCTCCCTTGAGTTTCATCCGGGAGACATCCAAATAAGTGACTCTATGTCCTCCCCATAAATGATAGCAGCTCTTGAAACATTGTCAGTTCTTTTCACTGTGATTAATAAGTTCAATGTGATTTTGCCGAAAAGCTAAAGGAAACAGTTAAAGACCTTCACAAATCCATTTAAGTCCTTATTTAGAAGCCTAAGTGGAAAATAATGAATATGTAAATTTTGAAAGAGAATTATTGTAGGGATCCAAACTTTTCAAATATTTTTAAGTGTCTCATAGAGATAAAAACATAATTAGAACACCATGGAGTTGAATGAAATCTTAATGTAACAAAAATAGCCCCAAAAGAATAAATGAAATGGAAGAAACAAAAGCTGAAGACAGCACTCCAAGTCAGTGGGAGAAACACTGTCGACCCTGCAGAAGCGTCTCTACCAAGAAGGAAAGTAAGGTAAGATTTGCTTCCACTCCTACCCAAAATTTATCCCAAGCAGGCGAAAGGATTACATTTTTTGAATATTCTAATTCAGTGGTTCTTAATCAGGAAAGATTTTGAAACTGCTCAAAGTGCTAGTTCCCAGGATAGCCCCTCACAGAAAAGACTTACCCAGTTCACTTCTGCCATTCCAGTGAGAAGTGCTGAACTAAACAGAGGGACCAACGTTAACGTTAATAATGGTTAACTACGTGCAATATTAGCATATTTCATGCTATAAGAACTCAGTTGATGGAGTGATCTTACCAAGTGACTGATTCCTCTTTTAAGTATAAGAATTATGGCTTGAGTATGGACTTCAGTCAGAATTGGAAATGGATTATGTCATTCAGGGCCAATTAGGAGATAAAGATCTTTAATATGAAACATTATTAAGTATAATTGGAGTCAGAATCCTGAGCTCTTAGACTGCAAGGAGTTGAAAGAATAGTGAAGACCGTAAACTAATAACTTTGAGGAACAGTCACTCTCCAGAGAGCTGAGACAGGCAAATCAAGGAGCAAGTCTGAGGCAAGCTTGCTGGGGAGGGAGGAGGGTACTGAGAAGTGTCTATGAGTCAGCCATCCTCATGGAACGTGCTATAAATTCATCCTCTGGATTAAAACAAAACAAAACAAAATACACATAACATCTGCAAATTCTAAATCACAGTGGTAAAGTTTCCTCTTCAAAGAGATGAGAAAGAGGCTATGATTGATTGGCTGTATCCTGTTAGATGTCCCCCATTGACAGAATGTGGTTTTTTGTTTATCTATAACTCAAGACCCCTACAAAGATTAGGTCATTTGGGGCTGATGATCTGTGTGAAATACATGTGTCCTTTAAGGCCTCTGCCTCCTGTTTAAGGAGAGTGGAAATGGATGTCGACAATAAGGATTAGTGGACAGTGAGCATACTATAAGGACCACCTTACACAATTACTGTGTGATAGTAAAAAATACTGTACATAAAAATTAAAGAAGCTCAACTGGATAATAAATTAAAAAAAAATCACCAGGCTTCTCAGTTTCTAATTCTGGGTAGTTCGTTTCTCTGTTGTTTGTGGGGAAGGAAGGAGCTGGGATGGGGTCTAGGTGGCTTTGAACTCACTCTATTACATGGATGATGAGGAATACCAGTGTTCTTGCCTCATCCTATTAAGGACTTGGGTTATAGATGTGCTCCAACATAATTTCCCATTTCTGATTCTTAGCAGCATAATATTTCTGAGTTAGACACGATTTAAGAAGTCATATGGAGCTTGTTCAGATGATCTATGCCCCATTTTCAGCCTCCCCCCCCATTTCTCATCTCTCATCTCAGTGTTGGAGACATTAGTGATATCCTGGTGTTGGACAAAATGCTTTCATAGATGTAATTTTAGATTTATCCCTCCAGTCAGTGGTCGAGATGAATTAACATATAAGCAGCATTTTAGCAACGGGAATCCACCAGGGATTGTGAAACTAAGAAATGCAAAATAAATTTCTTGTGTGCCTGAATTAATGGATCTAATCAGAAGCATGTTGTAGCTGAAGCCATGATTACTGTAACACACCCATGGGAAAGCAGAAGCCTTTGTTTGCATGGTGATAAACACTATCATAGGATTTATTGTAAGATGGCTGACACATTTCCAAAACACTGCATCAAAATTAACAAGAAGCTGTAACCATGGAGTTGAGAAATGAAGATCAAATACTCCACATACCAAATAGTTTTATGATAAAAATCTGAGGAGACCACAATGACCAAAGTGCTTAGAACATATGAAATGACAAATGAGGTAACCACTGATGTATCCTTTTCTCTCAGAAAGCTGGGGAGTCAGTTCGGTTAATAACCCCATTTTAAAAAAAAACAAAAAAAAAAAAAAAAAACAAAAAAACAAAAAACAAAAAAACTAAAAAACAAAACAAAACAACCAAACAACAGGTCTTGAATCAAACTCATCCCACTTCACCATCACATCAATAGTAGCTGTCATGTGAATATTCTGATACCCACTCAATCATTCTATTGTAATTTTAGGGGAAACTTGTCCCTTTTATGAAAAGCAAAGCATAAACAGAGGACAGGAAGAATTGCTATATTGTGACATTTTCTTCCATCATTTTATATATGTAACTATATACTCTCTAACAGCGATGAGATGACGCTTGATACGTAGAATCTGTTTGAATTCCTTAACTTTATGTCTCAAGCGTTTCTCATTGGCAGATGGCACCCTGAGCCCTATAGAGAAGGCAAAGATGAAGAGGGGCTAGTGTTTTAGCTGTGTAACTATCCTTAGTCAGTTCTGTGTGGTATAGTTTATGATTTTAGTAACTGGTGGTAAAAGTATGGCACAGGAAAAAGTTATGAAAAATTAACCTCCAGAAAAATTTCCAGAATTTTGGAGAAGACACATTTTCTGCTTTTGACTTTTTTTTTTTTTAATAAGGCAGGGTCTCATGCACCCCAAGGAGTCCTATGGCCACCACATTCCATTTAGGCATGCTCTGTGTGTGCTAGGCCAGCATTCTACCAACTGAATTACAACCCTGGCCAAACATAATAACTCTTGGATATTACTTATTTTTAACATATATAAAAGAGAAATGTGTGGTCTTCTTGCCTTACTTTTAATTTTTCCTTTCCATGTTAAGTTTATTTCACATTGAAAATCTGAACAGGCCCTGGTTAACACAAAAGAACTTAAAAAAAAATTACTAGACAGCCTACAACTTTGAAAATACAACTGAGCAAGGCAGTCTCAGCTGAACGATGTTTCTAGAAATTTAGGAATCAGGAAGTAATGGAGGGTGTCTTCAGGTCCAGTTCTGGTAAGACCCCTTGTAGTAGGAGTCACTCCTCTACAAAATGAAATACTAGCCTAAAATGGCAAGGGTATTTGTGTACTGCTAACATTTCTCCTCTCTTAATTGCAGTTGCCCTCAACTACCAACTGTATTGAATCTTTTTCTTTCCTGTTGTTTTAAGAACCCTCCTTATAATCTACCCACACTTACTACCACAGTCACGATCTTTGATGTTTATTGTCGGGACCTATGTTCCTGTGCTTTAATTTGCTTTGCTCTTTCCTGTGTCTTACGGTTCAGTGCTGGTCCTTCTGCTGTCTTGTCTTCTAATTGCATCAACAAGTTCCTTGCCAACTCCTCTTGTAAGATACTATATATACCTCCATACTCAGTTATTCTCAGTCATCCTTTGGGTACTCTGTTGCTTAATATTTATACAAACTTAAGGGATCTTGGTAGCATCTCATGTTTTCTAAGGCCATGTGGCAGCCCATGAACACAAAATGCTGTTTTAAAATCTACACTATTTTGCCATCCACTCGATTGGTCTTTATTGCTTCCTTTCTATGGAGATTTAATTCCACCTCTGCTCTCCTTGGCAGAAGCTTTTAGGCGACAGGAGAAAGTACATGTCATGACTGTTCATTGATTGAATCAAAACTAGAGTTTAAATACTTAATACATTAAGAAGATACAAATGTCAAGTCTTAAAAGAACTCAGTTTTAACCCCTTACTAAGGAAATATTCAAATATCCACAAAGGCAGAATATAAGTCTGTTTAATGTATTTCCTTTTTCCCAGTTTCAGTAATTAGCAGGCTATTTTAAAGTACTTAAAGATCAACATATCCAAACAGAATACTTCACCATCAGCATTTCCCTGAGAAGTACTTCCAACAATCTGTTTTGGAAAGACCTGCCTCGCTGCTACAGGTCTTGTGCTGCTAAGAACAGCAGTTTAAGTCTCCCTGTCATCCATCAATATCTACTCAACACTGTGGGAGATATAAAGATAAATGGGATATGTGTACACCTAGAATGAAGAATGATAGCTGAACAATGTAAAGGGACTGGGTTAAAGTTCAGCCATTTTTGGGTATTCTGTCCTTGGATATGTTAAGCTGGAACATTAAAAGTCCTTCTTAAAGAGTGGGAGAAATAGTATCGCCCTAGGAAGAGCACACCAAAAGAGATATGTAATATCTGGTCAGCCCTGAAAACATGCATACATGAGCAGGGCTCTACTTATAAATATTTAGGAACACATACGACAACAGTTAAAGAAAAGGGAGGTCACGAATTTGAAAAAGAGCCAGGAAGGATATAAGACTGTAAGATAGGTTTTTGGAGGGAGAAAAGAGAAGGGCAAAATGATGTATTGTATTATAATGTCAAAAACCAAAACAGTCCAAAGATTTCATTTCAAAATTAAAAGAAAATGAATAATGCCTACTTCTGAAAGGTTTACATGGATCACACAATGCCTTATATTCCTGTTTTATTTAACAAATGTACCTCTCTTACCCAAAACACTAATTAAAATCTAAATGACAGTAAGGTTTACAGAACTCACAGCTGGGATAAAAACTCAGTTGCTAATCACTTACCTTGTAAGCATAAAGACCTGAGTGCAGATCTTCAGGACCCGTATAAACACCTGTGCCTGTAATTCCAGGGGGCAAGGCCAGAGCAAGAAATAGAACCCTGGATTGGGTGACAAGGTGGAATTCCAGGCCAATGTCAGGCCCTGTCTCAGTCAAAAAGTGGAAGGTACCTAATGACCAACACTATAGAGTTTGTCCTCTGATATCTGCACCATGTATGCTATGCACACAAACTTTTTTTTAATACAGAATTGACCTCTTATCAATTGCAAGCTAACCATGTCAAGAATTAATCACAATTCATCATGCCAATTTTTAAAACACTCTTACACCCCCCCCCTCCTGGGTGTGTGTGTGTGTGTGCGTGCGTGCGTGTGTGCGTGCGTGCGCAAGGTTGAAGCTAAGTTCAAAATGTAAGTTCTCAAATCAAACCTGAACGAATTTATCTGAGGCTTATTCTGAGTATTTTCTCTCCTTAGCATCTATCTGATATTAGGTGATGGTAACGGTGAAAATCCAGAGGGGAAATACTAGGCAAGAAATACTTCATGTAGGAGAATCACCAACAGACAAGAATTAGGCTTCAAAGTAGGCAGAGGAGTGCAGTCAAAGAATATCTTTTCATTCTGCAAAACTTGAGAGAACTTCCCATATCCAATTTAAAGAAAAGAATCTGCTGTATTACAAGGAAAAACTTAAAACAAACAAAAACGACTTCAGATTTCAATCAAGTGGTTGAAATATCTGCATCATTAATATTTGAGTTTCTAAGACTTCACATTAGCATGTACATAAAATATCTGTATCATGCACATTAGGTTCTTAAAAGCACAACATAAAATCAACAGAAGCCATAGCCAACTATATAAAGTGCTGGGGTGTTTTGTTTCATTTTGTTTTGTTTTGTGTTTGGATACAAGGCAACAGGGCAGGAACAAAGGAAGCAGCTAGCATGCTAAGATGATGAGACTCTCCTAACTTCTTTTTTTGATTTTCTCTATGTTTAAAGCTAAGCAATAAAGAAAGTTAAGAAAGAAGGGTTTTGGGGGATACAGCAAGGCTGAGTCACATCACACTCTATTGGATAGGCCTGAGTCTTACTAAAAGGCTTGCATAAGTATAGATTCTCCAGTACAAACACCGGGGTTATTTCTTGAGCTGACCTTTCTTGTATTACTGTGTAGTACAGTAGTACAGTTCAGGGCCAGAGTTTAATTATATTTTCTTAAAATGTCATGCAGCTGGTAGTGGGAAATGAGAGATTTGTTTTGGAGACAGACTGTTAGAGGTATTGGTTAATAATTTTTTACAATATATGACAAGAACAACTGTTATTGGTCAATATTTTGACCACTAAACCTACCTAGCTGTTACCTCAGAACTCTTTCTTCTTAGCCTTCCATTCGTTCCATCGAAGAAGAAGTTGACCATGTAGACATTGCTAAATTCTGTGGGTATTTCTTAATTAATGATCAATATGGGAGAGCTCTGACCACTGTAGGTGGTGCCATTTCTCTACAGTGGTCCTGGGTTATATAAGGAAGCAGGATGAATAAACTATAGATAAACTATAAGTAAACCCTTTCCTTCCTAACTTGCTTTTAGTCATGGTGTTTATCACATCAGAAAGCAAACTAGAAGAAGACCCTATAGTCTTCATCTCATTCAGTGAACCAAAGTCCCCACAGTTTCCAGATTCCAGTGGTTTAGGAAGGCATTTGAAGGTTGTGGGAATCAGTTACTCTTTACATTTGATGAGTACAACCAATCCATAGTAAATATTTGTTTTATCATCTTGATATTAAAGACAGAAAAATTCAATCAGAAGACAATAGATACCAAATTATCATTTCAGCTTTAGTTTTAGTTTAGAAATGAAAATATGAATGAACTATTAAGTTAAAAATGTGATGCAGTTTGATATTTTTCAAAAATGTGTGCACTATTTCCATATTCATTTGCTTCATCTAGAAATATGGCATTATAGTCAGAATGGGAAGTGGCATTAATCAAGAAAGGTGACTCAATAAATGAAAGAAAAATGTTAAGCAGAGAGAACCATATTTGTACCTTTCTAATGAATTTGGGCATTATACAAATAAAATATTCATAGGTCTGGCATAAAGTTCCTAACAAATGAATTCTGTACCGTGGTAGAGTAGTTTTTGGTTTAGAGTATGCTAGAATTCATTTTTCATTGCTTAAAATTCTGCAGCCTGAAATAAGAGTGAAAGTACATCTTTCCCCATGAGGAATTGTGACAATATCTTAATTATAATTGAGGAGCTTTCTAAAAATGAGTGAGTAGGTTATAAATGATATAATCTATATTCACCTTCAGGGTAAGGGGAAATAGATATTTAGCCTTGTATAAATGGGGGAAGGGATTGGAGGTGGTGCTTTGCACAGTAAGTGTTCTATCACGGAGGGTCACACTATTGTTAAAGAGCAGGCTAACTTCTGAAACAAAGCCTCAAACCTTCAGAAACATTGTTTCTCTCACAGACATAGCAGTGTAATTCTGGTTAGAGGAGCATCCTCTGTCTCTCTGTCTCTCTCTCTGTCTCTCTCTCTGTCTCTCTCTCTCTCTCTCTCTCTCTCTCTCTCTCTCTCACACACACACACACACACACACACACACACACACACACACACACACAAGAAGAAGACCAAGGAAGGAAAGCAAATGGAGTTGCACGTACAGACATTGCATGAGGTTTGAAGCCTGACCTGCAAGAGGATTTATATTTGATCATTTGTGTTTCCTTAGTCAGAGAAATCAGAAAGTGTCCCAAGGCCAGGTATTTATGCAATATTGATCTTATTTTCTATATCACAAGGTCACTTGCTTAATGTAAATTACTGTGTTACAATGTATTACCTCAAAGCTCTTTCCTCAACGTTTCTCAGGGCTGTTGGACCTCAGTAAAGTAACTGTGTAAAGAAAAGAAAAAGTAAAAGAAAACCACACTTACCTTTGCTGTTCAAACACTACTTAATCTGAAATCACAATCCAGCCACATGACGGCTTCAGTGTTTTCTCTACACACTGGGATTTACTTGTGGTTCAAATACCTTACTAAATATGGTATAACTCTAGAAGTCAAATGGAGAAACAAGTGTTTGAAGTGAAATAAAAGTGACTTACTTTTATACAATATAATATGTCCCCAAAAGGAAAAGTGCTACTAGTAATGAATTTACCATTAATGGGATATATAGTGAGAAACTCATGGCCAATTTTAAGAATGTTACTGAAGTGAAAATTTTTATCACCAGGTAATCTCTGGAGATGGACTAATACAAACCATCATAAAAACATTGTCTGTTTTCATTTTCATTTTTCTTCTCTCGTAGAAACATAAGCGGGCATATGAGTGTGTGTGTGGGGGGTGTGTTTTCCTCAGTGGAAAACAGTGGAGTCTGGGATGATTGCTGCTCCCACTTTCCTTTGTACCTGCTGGGAGTTGGGAAGGAGTCCCTGGTCCTGGAGCTTCCCTACAGGGGGTCCACTTGCCAGGCAGTAAAGGGAAGGCAGAGCTGGGGTTCAGGGGTGAACCCTGTATGAGTATGGAAGGGGCTGGAAGAGAGAAGGCCTTCTCCAGGAGATTTGTTTCGCTCTTTATGGCAGGATCCTTAATGAAGGGACAGCCCTTGTTGTGGAAACTGCTTGTTTTGATGGTGGATGTAAAGGCATACTCTTCACTCAGGTGAACCAGGGATTAAATACGTTTGTGGGAAGGAACACCCAGGAGGGGAAGCTCATTGAACACTTGGGGCCTAACTAGATAACTCATTAACGTGGAGAACCCCAGGTTCTCCTGCTACAGAACTGATTACTATGGTCCTCTTAGTGGGGTGCTGTGATTACGAGTTCCAGAGCAGGTAGTTCGGAAGGGAGCTACCTAACTCGATTCTGAGTTTCATGGTGTTCGGGCTCACTCAGCCTTTCCCGTTCTTCTGGTGGCACGGTTCACTTGCCCCCTAAGATGCAAAAAAAAAAAAGGAAAAAAACCTCAGGCTCGACCTTCCACAACGCCAAAGAAAATGCTATAGTAGATATTTGGTGTCGTTAGCCCTACCAACAATGAAGCTCCGAGAGAAAGGAGTCAATGGAAGTTCTGATTCTTGTGTCTAACTCAGAATGCCCAACGCTGGACTTCTGAGTGGTCTGCTTCCCTTGTGATGAGTTAATGTGCTTAATGCAACAAAAGACAGAAAAGAACTTGATTTATAAAACTGAATCTAGGTAAACAGTGTTAAGGCCTGGAGTAGCCTAAAGGATACGTCACCATTTCCTTTATGTCTTCCAACATGTATGCGTTTGTAGGACAAAAAGCAAACAAACTTTGATTCAATAATATATTCCATGTTAGACTTACTTTTTTACAATTTGGATATTTTATTTATTTACATGTCAAATGTTATCCCCTTTCCCAGTTTCCCCTCCAGAACCCCCATCTCCCATTCTCCCTCCCCCTTCTTCTATGAGGATGCTCCCCCTCCCATTTACCCACTCCCACTTCACGGCCCTGGCAGTCCCCTATACTGGGGCATCGAGCCTTCACAGGACCAAGGGCCTCTCCTCCCACTGATGCCAGACAATGCTGTCCTCTGCTACATATGCCGCTGGAGCCATGGGTCTCTCCATGTTATTCTTTGATTGGTGGTTTAGTCCCTGGGAGCTCTGGGGGTCTGGCTGATTGTTGTTCTTCCTATGGGGTTGCAAACCCCTTCAACTCCTTCAGTCCTTTCTCTAAATTCCTCCATTGGGGACTAACCTCATGCTCAATCCAATGGTTGGCTGCGAGCATCCGCCTTACTAGACTTTCTGAATAGGAAAACTACTGCATTTAAACAACACTCACTGTCAAAATTAATTTCAAGATCATTCTCTGGGGCAAGGTCTTATTTCCCCACAATGTTCTCATCTGCCCTCTTCACTGTTCTTTGGTCACAAATTAACAAACATTTCAACCCACTGAGAAACCATATGTAACTTCAATAGGATGCCCTTTGTTACATGTGTAGCCCAGATGACAAGGCCTCTGCCATGAATACAAGAAGCGGTAGTGACACAGAATGAAATTAGCATTTTGAATCATTTTCTCTATCCCAGAGTAACTTCCTTGTCTTTAACCTTGCCCATGCCTTATGATTATATCTGTGCGCTCTAGTTAAAAGGGAAATGCCCGCAGTATTTAAACGCGTATTTATCAGTTAGCTTAACTATTAGCCTTTGATAATCATTTTTGTAAAGACATGAAGGTGGAACTTTTAAAGACAGTAAGAGATAAACCTAAGATATTAGCTATAGCTGACTCCAAAGACCCATCTTTTTATAATGTTCAAAATGCGAAAATGGTTCGTGAAGCTGAATTATCACATCTTCTCATTTAAATTTCATCATAGAAACAAAACTTGTCAGGTTCATGTAAGTTATGGACGGCCATCTTAATCTATTCTCCCCATGAACTCTCCCGAAGCCACTAAGACCAACAAGGACAAGTAAAACTACCCCAACGTACATACTGAGCTTAATTAAGGACAGAGAGCACTAAAGACAATGTATATGCATACAGACATTTGAAATATGGCATACATGGGACAATCCTTCCCTTGAGGACATGGTGTTCTACATAAGACACAGCTAAAACTCTACAGTAAAGATAAAATTTGCTAACTTTAGGTAATGGGAAAGAATGTCTGAGCAGCAAGAAGGTATGGTGGGATGTGGGCTCGTTTTTGTTGTTGCCTATTGGTTTCTCTGAAGAAAACTGAGCTCCGTAAATGCTTTGTTTAAAGGAGTTCACTCCATTCAAGAATAATGATATAGAAAGCATCCTTACATGTTTTATAGTTTTACAAAGGACTCTAAGAAGAATAGAGAAGTGCCACTTTTTATTTTTAGCATATTCTATTCAGATAAAGGAGCTCTGGCTTTAGGAAAATTGAGGAAGAACACAGCTATTCCTTAATTATACAGTACTTAAAGCTGCCTTTCTTACAGGTTTGGAAATCCTTTGCATCTCTCCAAAAACATAAGCAGTTTTAGATGCATTTATCTATGCACATTGGTGGGCAATTTTATCTTTGCAGAATACTGAAGACACTAGGATCTTCTTGAAATTTTAATAATATGCTATTAAACAAGATTTACCTATTTTCTGGGAATCACTAACATTCAGCTTTTACACCACATGCTCTATTAGGAGGCTGCAAGTTACATCTCTGAAAAGTATTGATACTTGTCACAATCAATACTTTTTAACATTTACAAATCAGGATGCCATGAAGGATTTTTCAAAGTTTATTGTAATGGCATGTTTCCATATATTTTATACACATCATAATATAATTATAAATAATTCTATAAGTCACTCAGGTTTATATATTGTGGTTTAATACAATAACAGACAATGGAGAAACCCCTAAATATTTGTTGTTTGTGTTAATTAATCTTGCGATTTTATTGAAAAATTACTGTCTACAAGAGCTAATGAAGAACCAACTACAAATCAGGTAAGGATGGCTAGAAAGAGATATGACCAGGGCAAAGAGTGTATTTGTAGATGTCCTGCTAAAGGAAGTTTAGAAGGCAGTAAGTAAATTTTGCATAGGCTTGAAATATAACCAAGGATAGCATAAATAAAAATCTGTCCTTATGCCTCTACATGTAACCTGAGGTCCTCATGCCTCTGCATGTAACTTCAGGTCCCCAGGTCTCCTAGATCAGTCCCTTGCACACAGAGGTCCTGAAAGCTATGCTGTCCTTTGGATTAATCTTAACTGACTATTGCAAGCCAAGGCTGAATCTGTCAGAATGATTACCTATGGAAACACAGAGTCAATGGAGCCTAAAGAGTACAGATTATCAAGTCTGAGGACAGAGGCAAAGTCACAGAGCATCTCAGCTATTAGATGCAATATTGACTGTGGAGCTGAACACATAAGGGTAAGTAGGCAGCCTTGAGACATAAATGCATAGAGCAGGAAGCAAAATTGACGGATTAAAGGATAGATTGAAGAAGACACTTGAGAGATTCACAAGTTTATCCAGGATAAGGGTCTTTCTCAACACATTCCACAGAGATATTGACCCCTTTGTGCTCAAAGTGATTATTCTGAGTGAGATAAATATATAAGGCAGACATTAAGCAAGATACTGCCTGAGCCATCATATATAAGCTCTGACTTGTCTTGGATAGGGACTGTGTGGTTTTTATATGTGAAATCTAAAAGAGCAGAACTCGTGGGGGGAAAGATCGAAGGGTACTGAAGGGTGGAGAAATGAGGAAATGTTGGCACAGGGGCATAGACTTTCAACTATAGGACAGTAAATTCTAGAGCTCTATAATAGAGTGTCATGACTAAAGTCAATGTATTGTACACTTGAAATTTGTCAGCAGTGTGGTTCTCATGTGTACTTACCACACACAGAGAAATATTAACTATGGGGGACGCTGGATATGTTAACTAGTTTGATTTACGTGGCCATTTTATAGTGTATGCATATGCCCAAGCATCAAGTATATATAATTTATATTAGGCAACTATCTTCAGTAAAGCTAAATAAATAAATAAATAAATAAATAAATAAATAAATAAATAAATAAATGGGGGTGTTGTTCTTCCTCTTTGTTTCTTTCTGAAGATTTGAGTTTGGAACTCTTATTATTATTTTTTATATCTAAAGAGCTTATTTTCACATTTCTTCTAAGGCACGTCTCCTGACAACAAATTCCTCCAATTTGTCTGAGAAGTATTTTTGCTTTCAGTTTTGGAGGGTAATTCCACAGGGTACAAAATTCTAGGTTGATGTTTTATTCTCTCAGCACAGTAAATATTTCATCCCACTCTCCTCTTGCTTACACAGCTTGTGAGAGAAACGAGTGTAATTCTGTGTGCTCTTCTGGAAGTGAGGTGATTTTTCCTATGGTTCCTTTCAGAAAATGCCTTTCTCTATTTCTGATTTTCTATAACTTGAAAATGCTATGCCTAGATGAAGCTTCCTCGTATAGTTCATTATTCTAGCTTCCTGGATCTGTGCTTTCATGCGTGACCTTTAACTGGGGATACCCTAGCCACTGGTCTTTCAATGGTTTATCATTCTTTATCTGTTCTCCATTGCTATTTCCAGTATGTGTGAGTTCATGCCAACATTTTTGTACCTTTCCACAATGCTTAAATTTGTTTTGTTGAATGGTATCTTAGTTAGGGTTTTACTGCTGTGAACAGACACCATGACCAAGGCAACTCGTATAAGGACATTTCACTGGGGCTGGCTTACAGGTTGAGAGCTTGAGTTCATTATCATCAAGGTGGGAACATGACAGCATTCAGGCAAGCATGGTGTAGGAGGAACTGAGAGTTCTACATCTTCATCTGAACATTGCTAGCAAAATACTGACTTTCAGGCAGGTAGGATGAGAGTCTTAAAGCCTACACCTACAGTAACACACCTACTCCAACAAGGCCATACCTACTCCAACAGGGCCACACCTTCCAATAATGCCACTTCCTGGGCTGAGCATATACAAACCATCACATATGCCATTCGCTGTCTCTGCTTTTCAGTTGTGAGGTTTCCTTCAAGTGCAAGAATACTTTCTTCAGATGTGTCTACTCTCAAATAAGCCCATCAAGGTACTTCAGTTCTATTGTGGAGATATATATATATATTTCACAAATAGGATATATATTATATATGTGTGAATGTATGTAATATGATACAGGAGTGCTACATGTTGCATTGAATCAATAGGACTTCTTTAGAAAGGCCTTGGCAATGTGGTGGTAAGGTACAGGGAAAAGATTTTTATTTAAATATGCAGATCTAGGTTCTTTGAATACTTTCTTATATTTACATTTATCTCAAGTGAAAGTTCACTATTACACATAGACAGGAAAATGCCTGAACAGTGAATGTGCGATACAGAAACACACCTGCACACAAGCAGAAGCTTGATCGCTAGCCCTGTCTGTTCAACAAACAGCAACATGCCCTCATCTCATGCCCTCTTCTGACTGTCCAAATCTCCCCTAGCACATGTCACACACTTCTATCTCACCAGGAGATGGTGTAGTCATTTCTTGTAGAAACACTGAAGACAACTCCTATGCCAGGAACCAAATCTCTGTGTCTTATATCACTGGATAAAAGACATGAAGGACATTCCCTTCATATCCTATACATTACTCCCTCTTAAACTCTTTGCTTTCCTGAATGACACTGACATGATAGATACTTTTACACTTGTACCTAGAAATATGTTGAATTATCCTGGCTGGCTAGTTTTCACAGTACTGAAAACTAGCAGCTGGGGAGGAAAAAAAAAGTCAATGATCTGCACAGCCAGAATACAGCAAATACATAGGCGAATGCCAGCAGCAAACCACTGAACTGAGAACGGGACCCCTGTTGAAGGAATCAGAGAAAGGACTGGAAGAGCTTGAAGGGGCTCAAGACCCCATAAGAACAACAATGCCAACCAACCAGAGCTTCCAGGGACTAAGCCACTACCCAAAGACTATAAATGGACTGACCCTGGGCTCCAACCTCATAGGTAGCAATGAATAGCCTAGTAAAGGCACCAGTGGAAGGGGAAGCCCTTGGTCCTGCCAAGACTGGACCCCCAGTGAACGTGATTGTTGGGGGGAGGGTGGTAATGGGAGGAGGATGGGGAGGGGAACACCCATTTAGAAGGGGAGGGGGACGGGCTAGGGGGATGTTGGCCTGGAAACTGGGAAGGGGAATAACAATCGAAATGTAAATAAGAAATACTCAAGTTAATAAAGATAAAAAAAAAAAAAGTCAATGGTCTGTCACTGTTTTCTTGTTAGAACACTGGCCTGAAGGCAAGATGTGCAATAGTGGCAGGACTGTTATGGGGCTAACCAACTGCCTTCCTGATTGGCTTTGGGCCTTGCTCCATGGGAGAGAACGCATAGTTTTACTGTAATATAAACATGATTAAAAGCCATGGCAAGAACAGTTATAGGCAGAAGGGCTGCATCTACTGATGTTGCTCTGCTAAATGGTCCCATATCAAACTGCCTTCTGAGAATTTTTGTTTCCATCCAGAGATTTTTTGCTGTTCTAACTTGGATCATAAAAGTTTGCTATTGCAGTTGGTGATGGATGAGTACTTAGCTATAGATGGATTATGTTAACCCACCGCCCAAGGCTCAGGAAACAACATCAAGTAAAAGTGAAGTGGGGGACGGGGATCAAAATGAATGTAAGAGCGAAGGAATGGCGAAGAGTGCTGTGAAATTCTGTCCTCTGGACAGAATGGCTGTTGCTCATATGAACTCAGGGTAGCTATGGTTACATGTACAAGATAAATCTAGTTAAAAATTCCAGTACTGATCTGGAAAGAGCTCCTAAGACCCCACCCCTAACTGAGGAGCTGTTAGCAGTTGGTGGCTGCTTGGGAAGGATGAGTTACTTTTCTTTAGGGGTTGGCTTCTGGTAGGCTGCCATGCACTAAGGCATGATACCCATGTGCATGTGGGCAGCCCTAATTGTATTCCATGCGTTAAGGGGATATTTGAGCACAGACTGGAATGAAGTTAGTCAGAGGAAAAATCCAGTTACATGGAGCGTAAGTTTCAATGCAGAAGTGAAATTCCCCAAGGCTGGGACAAGTTTTCTGTACTGCAGAATAACTCCTTGAAACGATGTGTGGTTACGAATGAGAGCTCGGCCACAGCAGAATAGGAGGGAGGGAAACCGGGAGCAGGGGAACCCTGAGCCCTGAGTTGTAGTGGGAGCTCCTGGGAGGGTCCGCTGAGCAAACATTTAAGTCAGATCAACACCTACAGCAAGAGCTGGGCTGAGTCAAGGATCTCTTTCAACCTGCCCAGTTAAAGCTCCCCAGTGACTCTATGTCAGTGCTTCCCAGAGATAAATGCCATGTGAATCATTTGAGGATCATTACAGCTCAGATCGCATAGGTCTGGCGTGGAGTCTGAAGCAGAACATGCTTTTGTACGAATAGCTGCTACTCGTGCTTGAAATGATATACCGAAGCCGAGGTCACTCTCACGCTCAGGGCTAACCTCCTTTGTGCAGCTTGTAGAGCATTCCCCAAGATGATGGCTTTATCTCTTGCTTCCTGCTCCTACCACCCGTCCTCTTTCTCACCGATGCGTTCCAAGTATGGAGCTTTGTTTAATACCCAAAAGCCTTCTTATCCCGTGGCCTTCATACAGTCAGAGACTTTTCCTAGAGCAAGCATTTCTGTATTCATTAGGTTTTTACTTGTTTGCCTGGTCCCAACTTGGCTCTTAGTTCCCTAATGTGCGGGTTAGCTGCCTTTCCACAGGATACCAAAGCACCCCACATCTTCCAGGGCACGACCTTCACTTGTTCTTGGACTACATCTCATTTAGTCTTCTCCATGGAGAGGGAAAGGGAAAATCATGACTGTATCCTCATTTTTATAGTCCTAGTAAACAGTATAATGTTTAAAACAAAAGTTCCCAGAGCATATTTAGTGGGCAAATGTCTGATTGAAAGAATTAATTCAACCGCCCTGTAACAATCTACAGAGAAACAGCATTTTTCTAAAACGTAGCAGACTCTGACAATTATAGAGGCTAAAAATATAATCAATACTTTTTCAGTAAACAATTCAGTATCCTGACAATATTTCACTGTTAACTAGATTAATTAACCTTTTTACATTGAATGATATGTGGCGAATTATTTCACATTTTAATAAAATATGATTAATTAACAAGGACTAAAGCTTTATTTTCTTAAAACACTAGTTAAATGTCTCCTTTGCAAATGAAATCACTGCTCTATAAATATGTTCCGTGGTTTTTATAGTTGTCTTAATGAAATTGCCAAGCTAGTGAGTCTAAAATTAGAGATCAAGTAGAAAATCAGACAGAAGTTAATAAAGTTTTGATCTGAATCACCTACAAATAGAGGAGAAGCTGACCCTGGTGTCTTATTAAAGAATTTCTTCCACGAATCTCAATTTTTATCCCTAAGTCTTTCAGTGATTAGAGAAAGGTTACTCCATCACGAGAATGAATCTTTACTTAAAAAGTCAACTGGTTATAACTGCTAATCATATCTACCTTCGTAGCAATGTCTACACAGTTTTTGATTAACTAACTGGAGAGTACAGCCTAGAATTGACATGTAGAAACAACTGTCTGGCTAAATAATAGTTGTCAAGCATCTACAAATAAATGAAACAAGTAATTGGTAATGACCTAAAGTACCAGCCATTAGCCAACTCCTAGCACCAGTGCAGGAATGGGGGCCCTGTAAACGGGAGGGCAGCCACGAACTGGGAAGAAATCTAGCCTCTCACACAGGGACTAGGAAATACAGATGCCGGAAGTTAAGTAACGAAACACCTGGAGAACAGGAAAGAGCGTGGCAGGATGCTTGCTCTGAAGAGGGTACGTGTGAAATGATGGGATTTAGAGTCAGAGACGCTGAACATAACAACCTGTACCTGTGATCCTAACCCCTGTATCAGAAGAACTGGGATCTCAAGGTCATGCCTGGCTACCCAGCTCAAGTTTGAGGAATAATACAAAATATGTGTTTAAGGTAGTTCTCATAACAAATCTTCCACTTTTTAAAAACTTCTTTTCTCCGGATCTTTAAGGGAGCAAAGTGAGGCTGGAGCAGCTGAGGTCCCAGGGAAGAGCAGAACCAATGCCGACGAGCATGCGCAATGCTATGCTGTTATAATGGAGGATCTCCTTCGCTTCCCCATTTCCATTTTTCCAAAAGTCCGCGGCTGTTTCTCAGTAAAGGCAAGATGTGGCCCTGACTCTGGGATAAAGTGGAGGCTGGAAATTTCTTATAGTTCAAAAATGCATGGTATCGCATTTGAGTTGATACCGTGAATCCCATATGTCTCCCAGTCAGAAGCTTCCAGATCATTATTCAGGACTTACTGAGCAGGTGGGTAATTCCTGTAACATCATCATAATAGGGGCCCAGGTGGTGATCTAGGAGCTAACATTGTAACCGTAAGGCTCATTTCAAGGATGAACACACTGGGGTCACTGAAGGGTTATCTGAGAGAACTAATTCCTTCAACTTGTGATCCAGGCTGGCCATATGGTCCAGACTCTTAGAGATGATTCTCCCAGGAGGAATGCTACAGGGTCATTTCACACCATTCATGAGAACCACCTGGATGCACAAAGTGTATTGACTCATCACGGTATTAAAGTCGGGCACAAAACGAAATTCAGAAAAATCGGAGGAGATAAAGTGGCTTTGCTGTTTGGACACAGGCATTTTACCGGTCGTTGAGATACGTATGAAAACTAAAGAGTAAAGGAAGGCATCCCCATCTTCCCACTCTGTACCTATTTATCAACTTCCTAAAACAATATGCAGCAAAACAAAGCCAAAAGACAACCAGAAAGTCACAAGCTCAAGTAAACTGCTATCATAATCCTGCCAATGGCTGTGGAAAGTTGTGAGTATTCTAAATATATATAGACAGGGGAGTGCAGAACACTTGGAAAAGCAGAGCAAGAAACACTTTGCCTCAATTCGGTGAGAAGCACACTGGCTTTGTGTGAAAGACATATAGCAACATCTTTCTGGTTTGATTTTAGTAAACATTAAGGAAGGTTGGATGGAAAGAATCATAGCCACCCTTTATAAACCATGCGTCTGTCACAATTTCCACCTATTGTTTGACTTCCTACTCCATATTTTAGAGTTGTAATCAATGGTTGACATTTCATTCTCTCGTGATTCAAAGCACAGTGATTGTTCGCTATAACAAAAGTTTAAAATTGTCACATTTCTTGTTACTCTTGTTATTGCCTTTTGTCACTGTTATTATAATTCTCCAGATTATAGAAGATAAGTCTTGTAGTGAATCTGTGCCTTGATACATATGGAAATCTAATAAGCATTTGATTGTCAGTGGCACAGAAAGGCATCTGCTTCAAAAGTAAACGGAGTTATTGCAATGGAAAAGGACCAATGCTACCCAGGCTCCTTGTGGAATAGGTGCAGACTATTGTATGCATAGGAATGAAGTATAGACAAGATAGCCCTTTCTGGTCATTTTTTTTAAACTTATAGGTCTTTTATTTATAAACTATGGTTTCCAGTTCTGTTTTATTGGGATTTCCGTGTATGCGTGAGTGTGCATCAAGTGTGTATCTTGTCTTTCCTTTTCAGTTCTTTTATTTCTGTTTGTTTTGCCCAGTCTGGTTTGTTGCTGTTGTTGTTGTTTGTTTGATTGTTTGTTTGTTTGTTTCTATTTTTTTCTTGGTTGGTTTCTAGTAGCCAGATTGTACTAGAAAGAAAGAAATAGTACTCATAAAGAGAGAAATAAATCGTATTGATTTGGGTGCATGGGGAGGCGAGGAGAATCTGGAAGGATCTGGAAAACAGGAAACAATGATCAGAATATACTGTATGAGACCTATTTTCAATAAAAATTAAAATTACATAGATAAGCAAGGTAGTAATTAAAGCTGATGATTTTTCATTGCCTGCACCTAATATGGCTCATGAGTACGGTTTTCTGTAGCTTTCAATGTAAAATATTTTCATAAGATTTGTTTAGGTTCACAAATCACTTTATGAGAACCCCAGTATATTGCTTGCTTGTTCTTCTTTTTTGTTTGTTTTTGGATTATTATAGACTTTCCTAATCTTCCAATTACCCATTTCTTAACTTATCTGCAGTTGGCTCAGTTCTTGTTTTCTTCCATACAGCACCTGACAGCAGTGAGCATTGAATGGGTACATATGGCTTTCTACTGTCCTTTATATACCTTCTTGTGAATAAACATGACAAAATCCATCAGTTTAGGGAACATAGGAGATGATTTTATTAGATATGTGTGTCTTAGAAAACATCATCTACAGTCATAGAGCCAGAAAACAAATAAATCAGATGACTTTCCATCACAGCTGTTAGTATAAACCAAAGTTGATATGGGTATAAGCCAGAACTATACGTTGTTATGGAGAATAACCACAGAAAGGGCTTTTTTTAATTGGATAATTTGGAAAAGCTTCTCTGAGAATATGATATCTAAGGTACTTGAAATAGAGGCCTGTCCTGAATAGTGAGGCTAGGGCAAGAAGCATTCAGTGTGAAAATGACAGTAAAGAGTGGAATCCATCTTGAAAAGGATGGCAAAGAGGAAGGTTCCCAGTGAGCCTACAGATGAGAGTAACAGAGAAAATTCTGCAAAATGTATCTAGGAGGTGGACAGAGACAAAGTTCCTTACTGAAAAATGGAAAGCTGTGAGTGTTCAATAGAATAACAGTATTTTATTTCATCTTGAAACTGTCATTCTTTCTTTAAAGAAAATAGATTCGAGTGAGGTGGGTAGGAAGGTTGGAAATAAAGCACCAATTAGAAAAATGTTTGTCTTCCTGTAAGAAAAATATGGTGATTAAAAACAAAACAAAAACATGGGGGAGAGAGCTGAACTCCAAGAAATGCAGACAATACTGAGAGCTCAGGGGAGACTGCCACTTCTGCTCACATTCCTGCCCAAGAGGAACCTGTATAGTGGCCTCTGGATACAGGAATATAGGAGTAGTCAGTGACAGGAACCTGCTGACTTCTGCCTTACCCCGGAACTGAACTAAGCTGGCCCCAGAGCTCTCTGCACCCAAATCCCAGGGGGAGAGAGCTGGACCATCAGATGTGCAGACAATCCTGAGAACTCAGAGGAGACAACTACTTTCTGCCCACATTCCTGACGCAAGGGGAAACTGCCTAGTGCCATCTGTGCCCACTGGGCACAGGGACTTGGAGCAGTCAGAGGCAGGACCCTTCGGGTTTCTACCTACACCTACAGCTGAAAACCAGTAGCCTGGAGTGCCTACACACCTGAGAGCAGAGCTCTCTGTTTTCAGATCTGGCTGAAAGAAAAGGTCTGCAGAAGTGCTGACACACAGGCCTACAGGAGGGTCAAGCTGTTGTCAGAGACAGCAAGACAAGCTAACATCAGAGACAACCTGATAGGGAGAGGCAAGCACAGGAACCTAAGCAACAGAAACCAAGATTATTTGGCATCATCAGAGTCCAGTTCTCCCGCCAAAGCAAATACTGGATATCCAAACACACCAGAGAGGCAAGACTTAAATTTAAAATCAAATTTTATGATGATGATGGAGGACTTTAAGAAGGACATAAATAGGGGTTGGGGATTTAGCTCAGTGGTAGAGCCCTTGCCTAGGAAGCGCAAGGCCCTGGGTTCGGTCCCCAGCTCCGAAAAAAAGAACCAAAAAAAAGGACATAAATAAATTTCTTAAATAAATACAGGACAACACAAGTAAAGAAGTAGAAGTCCTTTAAGAGAAAACACAAAAATCCCTTAAAGAATTACAGGAAAACAAAACCAGGTGAAGGAAATGGGCAAAACTATCCAGGATTTAAATATGGAAATAGAAACAATAAGGAAAGCACAAAGGGAGACAACCCTGGAGATAGAAACCTAGGGAAGAGATTGGGAGTCATAGATGCAAGCATCACCAACAGAATAGAAGAAATAGAAGAGAGAATGTCAAGGGCAGAAGATAGAATAGAAAACATTGATATAACCATCAAAGAGCTCCTAGCCCAGAACATTCAGGAAATCCAGGACACAATGAGAAGATCAAATCTAAGAATAATAGGTATAGAAGAGAGTGAAGACTCCCAGCTCAAAGGACCAGTAAATATCTTCAACAAAATCATAGAAGAAAACTTCCCTAACCTAAAGAAAGAGATGCCCATAAACATACAAGAAGCCTACAGAACTCCAAATATTTTGGACCAGAAGAGAATTCCTCCCATCACATAATAGTCAAAACACCAAATACACAAAACAAAAAAAGACTATTAAAAGCAGTAAGGGGAAAAGGTCAATATCTTTTTACAAATGTAGCCCTACAGAGGATAATAGATGGAAAACTCCAACACAAGGAAGGAAATTACACCATAGAAAAAGCAAGAAAGTAATCTCCTTGCAATGAAACCAAAAGAAACGCACTGACATAATTCCACCTCTAACAGTGAAAATAACAGGAAGGAACAATCACTATTCCTTAATATCTCTTAACATGAATGGACTCCATGAAATCCATCAACTTATTCCATTATATGAACAAAGTCCAAGAAAAAAAAACCACATGATCATTTCATTAGATTCTGAGAAAGCATTTGACAGAATTCAACACCCCTTCATGATAAAAGTCCTGGAAAGATCAGGAATTCAAGGCCCATACCTAAACATACTAAAAGCAATATACAGCAAACCAGTAGCTAACATTAAATTAAATGGAGAGAAACTTCAAGCAATTCCACTAAAATCAGGGGTAGGCAAGGCTGCCCACTCTCTGCCTGTTTATTAAATATAGTACTCAAAGTCTTAGCCAGAGCAATCAGACAAGAAAAGGAGGTCAAAGAGATACAAATTGGAAAGGAAAAAAGTCAAAACATCACCATTTGCAGAAGATATGATAGTATACTAAGTAAGCCCAACGGTTCCACCAGAGAACTACTAAGCCTGATAAAGAACTTCCGCAAAGTGGCTGGGTATAAAATTAACTCAAAGAAATCAGTAGCCTTCCTCTACTCAAAGGATAAATATGCTGAGAAAGAAATTATGGAAATAACACCCTTCAAAATAGTCCCAAATAATATAAAATACCTAGGTGTGACTTTAACCAAGCAAGTGAAAGATCTGTATGACAAAAACTTCAAGTCTCTGAAGAAAGAAATTGAAGAAGATCTCAGAAGATGGAAAGACCTCCCATGATCATGGATTGGCAGGATTAATATAGTAAAAATGGCAATTTTGCCAAAAGCAATCTAGAGATTCAGTGCAATCCCCAAAATTCCAACTCAATTCTTCATAGAGTTAGAAAGAGAAATTTGTAAATTCATTTGGAATAACAAAAAACCCAGGATATCAAAACCTATACTCAACAATAAAACAACTTCTCAGGGAATCACCATCCCTGACCTCAAGCAGTATTACAGAGCAATAGTGATAAAAACTGCATGGTATTGGTACAGAGACAGACAGATAGATCAGTGGACTAGACTTGAAGACCCAGAAATGAACCCACACACCTATGGTCACTTGATCTTTGACAAAGGAGCTAAAACCATCCAATGGAAAAAAGATGGTATTTTCAACAAATGCTGCTGGTTCAACTGGAGGTCAGCACGTCGAAAAATGCAAATCAATCCATTCTTATAGCCCTGTACAAAGCTTAAGACCAAGTGGATCAAGGACCTCCACATCAAACCAGATACACTCAAACTAACAGAAGGAAAAGTGGGGAAGAGTCTCAATCACATGGGCACTGGGGAAAATTCCCTGAACAAAACACCAATGGATTATGCTCTAAGATCAAATATTGACAAATGGGACCTCATAAAACTGCAAAGCTTCTGTAAGGCAAAGGACACTGTCATTATTACAAAATGTCATCCAACATATTGGGAAAAATCTTTACCAATCCTACATCTGATAGAGGGCTTATATCCAAAATATGCAAAGAACTCAAAAGGTTAGACTCCAGAGAGCCAAAATAACCCTATTAAAATAACCCTATTAAAAATGGGGTACAGAGCTAAACAAAGAATTCTTAACTCAGGAATTTAGATTGGCTGTGAAGTACCTAAAGAATCGTTCAACATCCTTAGTCATCAGGGAAATGCAAATCAAAACAACCCTGAGATTCTACCTCACACCAGTCAGAATGACAACAGATGCTGCTGAGAATGTGGAGAAAGAGGAACACTCCTCCATTGTTGGTGGGATTGCAAACTGGTACAACCTCTCTGGAAATCAGGCGGGAGGCTCCTCAGAAAATTGGACATTGAACTACCTGAGGACCCAGCTATACTGCTCCTGGGCATATACCCAAAAGATGCTCCAACATACAACAAAGACACATGCTCTACTATGTTCATAGCAACCTTATTTATAATAGCCAGAAGCTGGAAAGAACCCAGATGCCCTTCAACAGAGCAATGGATACAGAAAATGTGGTACATCTACACAATGGAGTACCACTCAGTTATCAAAAACAATGACTTCATGAAATTCATAGGGAAATCGATTGAACTAGACAATATCATCCTGAGTGAGGTAACCCAACCACAGAAAAACACACATAGTATGCACTCACTGATAAGTGGATATTAGCCCAAAAGCTAGAGTTACCCAAGATACAATCCACAGACCACATGACACTCAAGAGGAAGGATGACCAAAGTGCATATACTTCACTCCTTCTTAAAAGGGGGAACAAAAATATTCATAGGAGGGGATAAGGAGGCAAATTTTGAAGCAGAGATTGAAGGAAAGACCATTCAGAGCCTGCCCTACATGTGGCTCATGTATATATACATCCACCAAAACTAGATAAGATAGATGAAGCTAAGAAGTGCATGCTGACAGGAGTCGGATACAGCTGTCTCCTGAGAGGCACAGCCAGAGCATTTCAAATACAGAGGCAAATGCTAGCAGCAAACCATTGAACTGAGAATGGGACCCCCATTGGAGAAATTAGAGAAAGGACTGAAAGAGCTGAAGGGGCTTGCAACCCCATAAGAACAACAATGCCAACCAACCAGAGCTCCCAGGGACTAAACCACTACCCAAAGACTATACATGTACTGACCCATGGCTCCAGCTGCATATGTAGCAGAGAATAGACTTGGGCACCAGTGGAAGGAGAAGCACTAGGTCCCGCCAAGGTTGGACACCCCCCAGTGTAGCGGAATGTCAGGGGGTAGAGGGAGGGAATGGGAAGGGAAAGGGGGATGGGATGGGGGTTTATATCCAGGAAACCTGAAAAGGGAATAACATTTGAAATGCAAATAAAAATATCCAATAAAAGAAAAACAAACAAAAACAGTAATAATTTGGAAGCTTAGGGAAAATGCATTTTAGATAATTCAAAATGGCCAGGAATATGTCATTCAGATGTGCAAGAGTTTTGGTTTGTTCATTTGTTTTTTATAATGCCCTTGTTTAGTTTTGGTTTAGACTTAACATGTATCATTTGCCACACATTTGACTCACTGATCACTGAAACTAATGCTTGATTTACTCACTCACCACTCTCTTCTTTGTTTTGTTTGTTTGTTGTTTGTTTGTTTGTTTGTTTGTTTTTGCTGCCCATCTGATGTTGAAGACCATAGGTAGGGTGGTCTTAGGAATTGAGTGTCTTTGTCTATCATGATACATTTAAATATATTAAATGCCATATTGAGCAGATCTCTGACAGATTTAAGGGCTAGTATCTACCAAAAAAAAATATTTATCTTTAATTATCTGGTTTAAATTTCACCTTGCACACAGAGATTAAATAGAGCTTTATCTTGAAATTAACTGCATCAGTTCTTAGCATTACTATGTGAGATATATATATATAATAATATATATATTATTTTAAAGGATTTGGTCAAATGATCAAATATATATGGTTACTGACTATAAACTTGCATTTCCTAATTATAGCATCTTTCATGAGACTAGAACTTTACGTTCCATTCCTTAAAGGTTTGGGTCTTAAAAACCATGATTTTGAATTGAAGATCATCTAGTATCAAAATAAAACTTTTTAATCCACATAGTCCATAAAGAGACAGGAAACTTTTCTGACCTGTATAAGAAGTATATATAGAACATAAAAGTTTTCCACATGATACAGCTTGAATAAGTGTTTGAATAGTTAAGTTGAAGCTGAAGGCAGTGTCAGGACAGGGCAGCCTTCTTAAATTGGCAAAGTGGCAAGGACCTTTGCGAGGAAGCTGTTGTTAAAAGGTCATAAATTGTAGCATATGTCATAGAATTTAGCTTTAGGAAGGGAGGAACAACAGCCCATTGGACTGAGAGAAGGGGTCTGCCGAGCCTTGCTGGAGCTCAGGCAAACTGAAAGAAAGGGTCAAACCCCTTTCAAGAACCAGTTTCAAGAACCACTGATTCTTAACAACTTAAATAGTTTAAACCTCTACAATTTTTAAAAATTTATTAATTGTTTTTATTTATTGATTGATTGATTTTTACTGGATATTTTATTTATTACATTTCAAATGTTATCCCTCTTCTCAATTTCCCCTCTGGAAACCCCCTATCCCATTCAACCTCCCTTTGCTTCTGTGAGGGTGCTCCCCCACCCACCCACCAACTCCCACCTCCCCTACATTGGGGCATCGAGCCTTCCCACAACCAAGGGCCTATTCTCCTATTGATGCCCCACAATGCCATAGTCTGCTAATTATGGAGCTGGAGCCATGGGTTCCTTCATGTGTAATCTTTGGTTTGTTTGGTCCCTGGGAGCTCTAGAGCGTCTGGTTGGTTGATAGTGTTGTTCTTCCAATGAAGTTGCAAAGTCCTTCAGCTCCTTCAGTCCTTTTTCTAACTCCTCCATAGGGAACGCCATGTTCAGTCCAATGGTTGGCTGCAAGTATCCACTCTGTGTTTGTCAGGCTCTGGCAGAACCTCTCAGGAGACAGCTGTATCAGGCTCCTGTCAGCAAGCAGCCCTCAGCATTGGTGATAGTGTCTGCATTTGGTGTCTGTATATGGATGGGATGGATCCCGAGGTGGGGCAGTCTCTGCATAGCATTTCTTCAGTCTCTGCTCCACACATTGTCTCTGAATTTTGTTTGGACAGGAGCAATTCTGGGTTAAAAATTCTGAGATGAGTGGGTAGCCCCATCACCCAACCGGAGGCCTTGCCTCACCTCTGGATATGGCCTCTGCAGGTTCTCCCTCCAGTTCGTTGGGCATTTCAGCTAATCTCATCCTCATTAGGTCCTGAGAACCTCTTAATTTCCTGGCAGCTGGGACTTGCTGGTGGCTACCACCAGTTCTCCATCCCCATTGCTACACACCTCTGTTCAAATTCCTGACCCTTTTTATATCATCTCCTCCCATACCTTATTCTGCCCTCCTGCCCCCTCCCCTTCTCTCTTCCTCCCATGTTCCTCCCACCCTCTACTTTGTTCCACCTTCTAAGAAGGACTGAAGCATCCACATTTTGGTCTTCCTTCTTCTTCTTGAGCTTCATGTGGTCTGTGAATTTTATCTTGGGTATTCCGAGCTTTTGGGCTAATAACTACTTATCAGTGTGTACATTCCATGTATGTTCCTGGGTTACTTCACTCAGGATGGTATTTTCTAGTTTCATCCATTTGCCTAAGAATTTTTGATGCCATTGTTTTTAATAGCTGAGTAGTACTCCATTGTATAAATGTACCATGGTTTCTGTATCCATTCCTCTACTGAAGGACATCAAGGTTCTTTCCAGCTTCTGGCTAATACAAATAAGGCTGCTATGAGCATAGTGGAGCATGTGTCCTTGTTATATGTTGAAGCATCTTTTTGGTATATGCCCAGGAATGGTATATCTGGATCCTCATTTGTCCAATTTTCTGAGGAAGAGCGAGACTGATTTCCAGAGTAGTTGTACCAGCTTGTAATTCCACCAGCAATAGAGGGGTGTTCCCCAACTACGCATTCTTGCCAGCATCTGCTGTCACCTGAGTTTTTTATCTTAGTCATTCTGACTGGTGTGAGGTAGAATCTCAGGGTTGTTTTGATTTGCATTTTCCTGATGATTAAGTATATTGAACGATTCTTTAGGTGCTTCCCAACCATTCAGTATTCCTCAGTTGAGAATTCTCTGTTTAGCTCTGCACCTCATTTTTAATAGGGTTATTTGGCTCTCTGGAGTCTAACATCTTGAGTTCTTTGTATATTTTGGATATTAGTCCTCTATCAGATGTAGGACTGATAATGATCCTTTCCCATCTGTTGGTTGACATTTTGCCCTATTGACAGTGTCCTTTGCCTTACAGACTCTTTGCAGTTTTATGAGGTCCCATTGGTCAACTGTTGTTCTTAGAGCATAAGCCATTGGTGTTCTGTTCAGAAAATTTTCACCTGTGCCCATGTGTTCGAGGCTCTTCCCTACCTACTCTTCTATTAGTTTCAGTGTATCTGGTTTTATGTGGAGGTCTTTGATCCACTGGGACTAGAGCTTTGTACAAGGAGATAAGAATGGATTGATTTGCATTCTTCTACATGCTGACCTCCAGTTGCCCAAGCACCACTTGTTGAAAACTCTGTCTTTTTTTCACTGGATGATTTTAGCTCCTTTGTCAAATATCAAGTGACCATAGGTTAGTGGGTTCATTTCTGGATTTTTAATTTTAATCCATTGATCTACTGGCCTGTCTCTGTACAAATATCATGCAGTTTTTATCACTATTGCTCTGTAATACTGCTTGAGGTCAGAGATGGTGATTCCCACAGAAGTTCTTTTATTGTTTAGAATAGTTTCCAAATGAATTTGCAAATTGTTGTTTTGAATTGGAATTTTGATGGCAAATGCATTGAATCTGTAGATTGCTTTAGCCAAGTTGGTCATTTTTACTATATTAATCTGTCAATCCATGAAAATAGGAGATCTTTTCATCTTCTAAGATCTTCAATTTCTTTCAATAGAGACTTGAAATTCTTGCCCTATAGATCTTTTACATGCTTGGTTAGAGTCACACCAAGGTATTTTATATTAGTTGTGACTATTATGAAGGGTGTCATCTTCCTAACTTCTTTTTCAGCCTGTTTGTCCTTTGAGTAGAGGAAGAGTACTGATTTGTTTGAATTAAGTTTTTATTCACCCACAGAACCTTCAAAGAAGACCTAGTACCAATGCTCTTAAAACTATTCCACAAAATAGAAACAGAAGGAACACTACCCAATTCCTTCTATGAAGTCACAATTTTGCTTATACCTAATCCACACAAAGACCCAACAAAGAAAGAGAACTTTAGACCAATTTCCCTTATGAATATTGATGTAAAAATACTCAATAAAATTCTCACTAACCAAATCCAAGAACATATCAAGATGATCATCCATCATGATCAAGTAGGCTTCATCCCAGGGATGTAGGGATGGTTCAATATACAGAAATCCATCAATGTAATCCATTATATGAACAAACACAAAGAAAACAAACCACATGATCATCTCATTAGATGCTGAAAAAGCATTTGACAGCATTCAACATCCTTCATGGTAAAAGTCTTGGAAAGATCAGGAATTCAAGGCCTATAGCTAAAGACAGTAAAAGCAATATTCAGCAAACCAATAGCCAGCATCAAACAAAATGGAGTTTTTGAAGCAATCCCACTAAAAGCAGGGACTAGACAAGGCTGCTCACTCTCTCCTTACCTTTTAATATAGTACTTGAAGTCCTAGCCAGAGAAATTAGACAAGAAAAGTGGGTCAACGGGATACAAATTGTAAAGGAAGAAGTCAAAATATCACTATTTGCAGATGATATGATAGCATACTTAAGTGACCCCAAAAATTTCACCAGAGAACTCCTTCTTACTCCTGATAAACAACTTTGCTCCCTTTTTCATGCTTTAACTTGGAGAGTTTTTATTCATTCATTTTTCCATGGCTAATATACATTTAAAATAGCTTTTTGTGGATTAAAGTTAAATTGAAGAAGGCTATTCACACGAAGTCTTTCTCTAACAAGTTATCTTCAAAATGACTTGGCAGTTTGGGGTCAATGAGTGACTATGAATAGATAATGTGGTTAAATCCCCCAGTTTTTCAATAACACCTGAGAATTCACTACAATAAATGAGACTTTCTTAGTGCAGTAATTAGAGCATTTGACAATGACTTCTTGTGCTTTAACAATTGCTGGCATTTCTGTGATAAAAATAACTATCATAGTTTGAGACTATTTTAATAATAAAAAATATACAAGATTGAAGTATAGAAGTATCAACTATTTTGCCAGAAGTTGTTAACTATTTTCTCTACCACTTGAAACAAAAAGGTATTCTTTTCCTTCCTTACCTTAGTAAAGGTAGAACACAATTACTTTTAATTTGAAGATGTTTTGCTAATTGTTTTTACTGATACTGGGCAACACTCAAAAATTTTGACCAGATAAAATCAATTTGTATAATAATCTACCATGCATAGACCCTGAGTTCTACTACCCAATACTCTAAAACCTAAGTTTGTTGGTATACATTTTTAATCCCAGGACTTGGGAAGTGAAACCACAACTTCAAGGTCATTTTTAGATTCATAGTAAGTTTTAGACTACTCTGGAATACTTGATTCCTGTCTTTAAAAAAGAGCCTTTTAAAGATACTCATGGCCTCATCAGAAATAATTACTTCTTTTAAAGATTTATTTATTTATTTCATGTATGTGAGTACACTGTCGTTGACTTCAGACACACCAGAAGAGTCACTGACTTCAGACATGCCCATTACAGATGGTTGTGAGCCACCATGTGGTTGCTGGGAATTGAACTCAGGACCTCTGGAAGAGCACTCGCTGCTCTTAACCGCTGAGCCATCTCCCCAGCCCCTAATAATTACTTTTTAAAGTATTTTTATATATGACTCCTTATAAAAATGATATGCTTATAACTTTAAGTTCCAAAGCTAAGCAAAAGCAGACTTAGCTTCATAAAACAGCACTGACTGCTTTTCTTTGGTTGCATTGATTTTTCTGAGTTTGAAGAAAATACTAGTTTTTGTAAGAAATCCAAGTTCTCAAAGAAGCCTCCCCATATCCATCTTATCACTGTTAACTTTTAGAACAGCATCCTTCCAGGATTTTTGCATCCTTAGTTATGACACTTTATGATGGGCTAAAGATGCAGTATGGCCTTTCCATGGCTAAAACTTGTTATTTAGTCAGTGTTGAGCATTTAAGTCCTTTCCATGACTTTTGCTGTTTAAATTGCAGGGACCATCCTTACAGTCACATCTCACCAGATTATCAACTGCTCTGCCCTTTAGCTCTCTCTTAAACTATGATTCAGCTGTTCTTGAAATTCAGATGATGGTGGTAGTAAATATGATATGAACATTCTCCCACAGGGTATCCTGGTTCTTATTTTCCTTGGTTTTCTTTCCTAAGGATGTGAGCTTGGTCAGACGAGGTCATGAAACATGAAGATGAGTAAGAGGGGACCTCATGCTGTTAGACCAATGAGTAAGAACTTAGTAATTTCATGAACATAAATTGCCACAATGTGCAAATAAATCTATAGAGACAGGAGCCTTGTTTTGGTGTGAGCTGAGATAGAGAAAAGGGGGGATTACGGAGATGAGAGACTTTTGGGGATAATTAACAGTGCTACAAGTTAATTATCTGTTTACTGCCTATCATCTATCAATTATATCTTGATATATCTGTTTTAAAAGGCTAAGAAGAAACATCAGTAATTTTCACTGACTTTTCAAATAGAGGATGAATTATTATCCATTACATTTTGTTTTTCAGTATATAATATATTTTTGTCATATTTCTCTCTCTCTCTCTCTCTCTCTCTCTCTCTCTCTCTCTCTCTCTCTTTGTCATACTGACAGCTTGGTGAAATGTTAAGCAGGAATCTTATTCACACACACACAGATGAGAAACTGAGACTCAGGAAAATGAACTTTCCCTTACACGAAAATCCATCAAAAATTGGGCTTAAAGGCAAGCAGGATGGCTCAGAGGGAAAGAGTTGGCTGGCAAACCTGACAGTTGGAGTCTAATCTCCCAGAGCCCACATGAGGAAAAAGATAACAGACTTCTGAACAGTTGTGTTTGTTCTGAGCTCCATTCCTCCAATGTAGTACCCACTCTCTCCAAATAAATGAAGAAATAAATGCAAAAAAGGCCCTTTAAAGCATTTGCTCTAACTCTTATACTGTACTGACCTTACATTCTAGGTAGTTTTATACCACATGCTGTCACTCAATGAATCTATCTTTGTTCTCCTCATGATCTCTCATCCCAGCTATTAGGCAGTCTATGAATTTGGAGTTACCAGCCAGGCATGGTGTCACATATCGATAATTCCAGCACTAAAGGAATTGGAGGAGGACGATTGTGAATTCAAGACCAGCCTTGAAAAGTTTGAGCTTCATAGGGGGAAAAAAAAACCACATCACTGTAAAAAACATAATCATTATCAAAGCATACTAGGATTTTATCTATAATAACTGAAACATGGGCCTTACAAAATCCGTACTTTTCAGCTACATTCAGAGCATCCGTATAGTTAAAATACCGAAGGACAGAAGCGACCCAATTGTTGAGTGTAACAACCATGGATGAACAGCTGAAATGCGATATTTGCATAGACCGGAATAAAATCCAGCCTTGAAGACAATGATTCTGCCAATCACTGGCACATGAGGAAACTTAAGTGACATTATACTAAGTAAGAAAAGCCAGTCACAAAGAGGTAAAAATTATTCTACTCTTTTAATGTTTAAAAGATATTTAAAAGATACCAGAATATTAGGGACAGAAAGTAGAACTTTGGTTGTCAAAAAGTAAGGGAGTAGGGAATGGGCACTGAGTTTCACTTTAAAATGGCAAATTTGTGTGTTTTACACAATTAACTTTTTTAAATATATGAGTTACATGCGAACTGGGATATCTTGTGAGCACGTTGATTTCACTACAAAATAGATACAAAGTGCCAATTATTTATTTATTTTCTCATCAAATGTACTTCTGAGCCGTGATAGAGCCCTCTAAAAACCCCTGGCTATGGTGAACCTAGCTGCTCGCAGGTAGAGTGAGGGGGCATGCACGTGCCCTCTGCTGGACGGGAGGAATCTCATAATTTGAATTGTTGTTCAATGGTAAAAGTCAAGGTCAGTTTTTTCGCCAATCCTCCCACAGGCTTTAACTCAAAAATACATGTAATATCCATCCATTTCTCTATGTCAGTTGCCATCATCACTCCAAGCCAGTTTATCTTCATGTCTCACTTAGACGCAGACACAATTCTTGCTTTACCTTCTCAACCTCCTTTCGGATAGCTCTCCATTCAGCTGGACATTGTGTTATGTCACCTTCTACTTCAGGTTCATGGAGGGTAAGATCAGAGTTCCTTGCAGGAGCTCATAGCTCTCCCTGCTCGTCTTAGCACCTCATGGCGCTGGCTTTGTTTCATCTCTTTGAACTCCACAGGTTCCTCTCATGGGACATTTTAGATGCTAGCCCCGTCAGAGAAGCTCCATCCTCCGTGTTTCTGATAAAGTATCTGTGTGTTTGTATCTCAAATATTTACTCTAATCAAGGTTTTACTGAGCACTCTGTGTAACTTCAGATCTCTCATTATTCTCTGTCTCTTCCTTTTTACTTCCTAACATTTAACAGAAGTAGATTAACTTTGTTTTCTGTTCCTCCTCTTGGAGGTCTGAAAAATATATTTGTTTTATCCTCATCCTGTGCCAAACAGAGAAAAAGTACATAATAGGGAATTTGTGAGCTCATTATATAAATCAACCAATCAACACCAATAAAAGGATACTTAAGTGGACATTAGCAAAGACGTGTTTTGTCTATTAAGTAACCATTAATTATTTAAAATATTTCTGTGTACTATTTCAAAAACAAGTTTATACCACAATGTATTATAGCAACATTTTTATAGTTTGAACAAGCATATATGAATATACATACATAATATATACTTTTATATATGAGGAGACAGATAGTATTAACACTAATTATAGTCAGAGAAAGAAATTATTTCAGAGAAGTTAGAGATTGAATGATAGCAGATTTCAACTTTTCATTTTATTTATTTTTATTACGTATTTACTCCAGTAATATTTAGTAATAATTAGTACATATTTATTTCTATTACATATTTACTTCAATAATATTTAGTTTTGTGTGTTTGTGACTCAATTAGCTGTTTTGCAAAGAAATTACGTAAATTAAATAATCAAAGAGTAGTAAAACATTATTGGAATCAACATATGGTGTAAAATGGGGTGTTATATTTAGTGACTAAGGCTTCAACGTGAGAATTTTAGATAATAATAAATTTTCGAAATAATTTTCACAGTTTTGCTGCTTCAAAGAAAAACCAAGCTGTTTGTCACTGTCAGGAGTTTTAAAGCCTGAAATATTGATTTTTTTCATTCCGACAGAAAGTGATTTGTGAGTTTTTACATTTATTCAGCAACACTACCATTGATGACCGTCACAGACCTGAGAAGATTCTTCAGTCAGGCAAAGACAATCTGGTCTGTCACATCTACTGAGCTTCTAAAGCAAACTATCACACAAAAGTTTTACCCATTATATAGGATGTTGGCTCAGTTTGGTAATAACACATACAATCTTTACATAAATATGAATTCAAATAGAAAAGATGATTGTAGAAATTCAGTGTGGGTTTCCTGAAAGCATGTTAAAGGTCATCATAAAAACATAGATTGGAGTTATCCTTGAGCATTCCACTATGGAACTCTGCCCCACAAACATCACAGGTTATTGCCAAAGCTATTGGCTTTTCTCCACCACTTGATGATTAGGACCTTAGGGCCTAAGGCTATTACCAACACTTAATTATATCATTGAACATGGAGAAGGTAGCTGGTGCCTAACTAGAAGTTTCATCACCTACTGACTAGCATTCGTGATACTAGAAGGTACACTGCATGCTACCTTTCAGTAACCATCAGTGTCACCCAGCTATAAACCCTGCAGCCTACAACAATGTCCTGCCTGCAAGATAAACTGGTGTGATAATGGTACAGATGTAATGTGAGTAACCAACCCCTTTTTACATTTGAATTTAAGGCCCACTCCAAAAGATGGAGCCAGTGCTTGATACTGCTAAGTGGCCAAGAACTTGAGACTAGAGAAGTTATGGGCTTAGGAAAAACCCTCGTACTCTTATTCTGCTCAAGAGACATAGCAACAAAATGGCTTCTAATGACATGTTGCTATACTTATAGATCAGTGCCTTGCTCAAACCACGTCAGAGGCTCTTTCTCCTGCAGTAGATGGGAACTAACAGAGGCTTTACACTGGGCAGTGTGCAGAGAGTGAAGACTTTGGAGTACTCAGTCCTAAATGGGATGTCTTCATCAAAGCCCCTCTCTCAGGGCTAAGGGATCTATGCAAAAGAGACAAACAGAACAATTGCAAGATCAAGCCATGATGGATAACTCCAAAGAACGGGGTCTTTCAGACACAACATATGATGCACATATGAAGTCACACAGACTGTGGCCACATACACAAGACCTTTGTCCTTGTTTTGTTTCGGGGAGACAGATAGACAGACAGAGGCAGCAGAGAGAGAGAGAGAGAGAGAGAGAGAGAGAGAGAGAGAGAGAAGACATCAAGAAGTTGGATGAGGAAAGTAGAGAGTGGTGGGGAGGATCTGAAAGGAGTTGAGAGAGAGGAGAAGCATGTTCAAACCACAGTGTATGAAAAAGTCAATTAAAATTACTTCTAGCTGCTCCTAGAGGGATTGCAGGTACGGCTGTGTCACATGTGCATCAGAAGGTGGTAGAGAGGGGAGAAGATATGTCTACACTCAGTGCCCTGACCTGTGAACATCTGCATGATTAGTAGGCTAACACTCCCTGAAAAAAGCAAGTCTGACATGCCCTCCAGTGCAGTGCTATGCAAATACAAGGGGAACAAATGAGAGACTAAATGACCACCACCAGAGTGAGCCCAAGATGACCATCAGTCCTGTGCCATTGGGTCTGGACAGGGAGTTAGCCCGAGATGACCACCAGTACAGCATCTCAAAGGTCTGAGGAGGATAGGGGTGAAACCATGCCTGAGAATACCTCTGATCGAAGCCATAAAGCACAAATGGGGCAGAGCACTACTGAGACCACTCCTCAGATGACCTCAGATACTCAGAAAACCTGGGCACAACTAAGAGAAGCAAGTAAGTAATGGATAAATGGAAGCCAAAAGGGAAGGATATGGACACAACCAAAAGAGGCAAACTGAAGACTCGAAGGTAGTGAGGAACACCCTGATGTGAGGAGTCAGTGATGCCATCTAGGACCATGGTGGAGTCCTTGCCTGTGATGCCACCAGGGGCCATATCTGGGTCCTTGGCCCTGAAGCAGCCAGGGTCCATTACCATCAAAGGCCAGGCAGATGTGCTGGTCTAGGCTGCCACCCAGGGACATGCCGAAATCTACAAGCTATGCAGAACTGGCCCTACCCATCTCCTGGGTAGGCTGGGAGAGCCCTGGAAAACATGAGAGCAGGAAAGCTGACCCCTACCTCAAGCCAGCTGTAGTACTCTGCACATGGCCTGGCACCTCTCCCTGGGCAGTGTAGTAGAGTTGGCCCTAAGGACATGAGCATGGACAAGCCAACACTGAGGGTATGGGAGCAGGAGAACTGACTGGGCTGACCAGGCTCAGATTCAGGGCTTTGAATTGGCTTACCCCAATATCTACCCCATTGATGAGATTCTTGAATGCATGAAGGGGCTGGCCCTACAATTCTAAAACTACAACATCTCCATGACACAAGGGAACCACAGGATTTCCAAGAGGAGTTCTGGTATTGATAATGTAGCAGAAGCCAGAGGCCTCAAACCAAACCAATGACTCATTGTAATGAACATTTGCAAGCAAAGAAGTGTGGATAGAAGAATATACTGTGGGATACATTGTGACACAGTACAACTTCCCCAACATTTTTTTCCTTTCTAGGGTGGGGGTGTGTGTTGATTGGGCTCATTTGTGATGTAAAAATACACACAAAAAAGTGTATTTTTTAAAAGAAAATTAGACAGCCAACTCATCAGTTCAATCCCTTCATTTGAATATAATTATTATCTAGTTATTTCTTTATTGACAGGATTTGAAATGCGTACTTTCTCACCTAAAACAGATACCCATTTAAACTTCAGTGCTGGAGGAAGATCATCAGCCACCTTGGAGACTTCTGCAGTGCTAATCTGCAGGCAGCTTCTTTAACCTTTGTTTTTTTTCCCCAGTAAGAGAGTCCCTCTTTAGTCCTTTTCATTTTAATTGTTGCTGCCAATAGCTGTGCCCACTGGTGTGTCTGACTAGCCTATCTGAAGAGAAGGACAGGTTCCCTACTATTCCTTTAATATTCTGAAGAGAATCAGCCCCTGAAAGGAGAGGCACAAAATAGCTCATGAATAGTGCTTCAAGGCCCACAGTTAAGTGGGAGTGGTAGGGAAGGACATTTTAATTGTGCACTAGAAGAATTGTCTAAAATCAAGCTACACAATTTTAAATCTTCATCAGAGTTGAATGGACAATTTCCAGCACAGTGTGGCTAGCCATCCGCTCACTGTGACTTTTAAGAACTGGGACTTCTAAAGAGTGCTTTCTAATCAAGGCAGTAGGCAAATGAAATCTTTATCCTCCAGTTGCTGACTGTAGAACAACAATCCTCCCATGAGTCCTTCAGCCAACTCCTAGCTAGGAGCTAGTTCTTCCTTCAACATACTAGAACAAATTCTCTGCCTTCCCTTTGCTCATGGCGCTTACAGAAGAAGGTCTTAACAACGAAAGAATGTCACCAAGAGGAAGCTGCCATTCTTCTCCAATACTTGCTGCCACTAAGGTTATATACACCCATTCCCTTCTCTCTAGAAGACCTAGATTATTCTAGTTGTTCTCTGCCTGAGAAGATAACTAAATTCAATTTGGAGAGAAAACAATATGTTTATTCAGACCTTATATCCAGGCAACAAACATTTTTCCCCATCCAAAGTAACATTGGTCAACATGGTAAATGTATCTTCTTATTTCTTTCTTATTACTTATATTATTTCTTATTACTAACCATGTTTACCCCAGTGTGTTATGTATAAAAAAAAAAACATTAGACTGAAAAGTCAACAGAAAAATGCAGACCTGCTAGAGACCACAAGACTCAAAGAACAAAAGAATGGTGACTTTATATCTAGTATCGTGAATTTGGAAATCTGGTAACACCAATGACAGCAAATAATAAAGACTCCAGGTCAAGACACATAAACCATGTATCGTGAGACGCAGAAGAATTAGAGCCATCCCCCTCCCATTCAGAGGCCAGCTGAAAGTGTAAGCTATAGCTATACATTCACAAGGTTGCCAAGGAGCTTTTCAGCCCTCCAGTGTAGCCAAGATAGCATCAAAGAAGGAAGACTAAATGGGGATCTGAGATTGTATCCCTACCCAGTAGCCATGAGCTACCCTTAATCACATCACTGGAGGCCATGTGGAAATCCTGCTGTCTCATCCCTGGCTTGGTGGCAACAAGGCAGCTTTTTCCTTCACTACTGGTATCAGACAAGGTGGAGTCCCATCACCCAGGGTTTGCAATGCCATCCTCATTCTCCCTTGCTCTCATCATAGGAGAATCGGAAATACAGTGTCCATTTTTCTCCCAGACATGGCGGGATCAGTAATAGTCTCACAGAGAAAGCCTCAATCATTCCCCAGCAGTAAGACAGCCCTGCCCTTGTCATAGGATATCTTATAACATAGAGTACAAAATGCTCAGGCTCCAAAAAAACTCACCCATTACACCAAGGACCAGGATAATCTCAACAAGAAAATAGAATCAATAGGTGATAAGAGATGGGACACAGATATTGCAGTTGTCTTGTAGAATTTTAAAGCTCACACTTCTGATAACTTTTCAGAACACCTTGCAGGAGGAAATATAGTTCAGAAATGATGGATAGGTCTGTAATAGGCAGACCACACATTAATCAGGATGGCCATGTGATGCACACCTCTTGCCATTTGTTTAAACCTAAACCTCACTGCAGAATTTGAAAGATGGACTTGGAGGTCACTGCACTCTAGTTTTCCTTTCCCCAATGTGGCCACACTGCAGAATTCTCTTCTTTCTGCTTTTCACTACTAATTGTATCTTTAATTGTTCTATGGAGCACAGGTGACTAAGCCTAGGACATTAGGGTGCCAGAACCAGAGAAATTAGACAGACAAGGGAGTCTTGGCAATGTCATGGTTAGACATATGCTCTGGGGCACAGCAGATCTTAGATGGAGGCAGAAAACTAAAAAGACAACCAACAGACATGCTTAAGAATTATGTAAATTTTCAAAACTTTCTTGTGAGACAGGAATAGCTATTCTCATTTAAAAGTGAGAAGTGATATTTAAACAACTCATTCGACCCTTAACACTGTGGCCTGATGATTACATGTCCTAGATATACTGTCTATCTCTCCAAATATTTGCTTCAACAATTAATTAATTGAATGTGGCCTATATTTGGTGTAATTAAGTATGCATTGTCTTTCCATAAGTAAGTTAATTGACTACAGAAATTGTTTGCTGGTGCAAAAGAAATGACTTTTCTCCCCTGAGATACCAAAGGCTAATTAGGTTAGTAACTAAATAAAGGACTGTTTAGGATTGGGGCTCAAGAGCCTAGAAAAAGGACAAGCTCTCTTTTCCCAGGAAGCTGACAGCATGTTTCCTAATTGCCTTGGAACAATGTTCCTCTGCCTTAATTTCTGTGGTTCAGACAGCCAGACAGTGTTATCTTGGTGTTTTGAGGATGCAACTCCTGTCCCTAAATTCCAGGTTTTGCACAAACCGCCCTTGAATCCAGAATGCCTCTTCTCCCTCTTCACTTGATGTAAAAAAATATCTAATACAAGGAACATGTCTTACTTGCATGTGCTCTCTACACCTTACTGATGGCCTGGAACATACAGGTCAGCTGGCAAATGAATTAAGCAGGGGAATGAAAACTGGGATGTGAAGAGTACACTCTCTGAGGGAATTGGTGGGTGGAGACATAAAATACCTCGGTGTGACTCTAACCAAGGGAGTGAAAGGTCTGTATGGTGAGAACTTTAAGTCTCTGAAGAAAGAAATTAAAGAAGATCTCAGAAGATAGGAAGACTTCCCGTGCTCGTGGACTGGCAGGATTAATTTAGTAAAAATGGCCATTTTGCCAAAAGCAATCTATAGATTCAATGCAATCCCCATCAAAATTCCAACACAATTCTTCAGAGTTAAAAAGAGCAATTTTGGGGATTTAGCTCAGTGGTAGAGCGCTCACCTAGGAAGCGCAAGGCCCTGGGTTCGGTCCCCAGCTCTGAAAAAAAAAAAAAAAAAAGAGCAATTTGAAAATTCATTTGGAATGAAAAAGGAAAACCCAGGATAGCGAAAACTATACTCAACAATAAAAGAACTTCTGGGGGAATCACCATCCCTGACCTCAAGCAGTATTACAGAGCAATAGTCATAAAAACTGTATGGTATTGGTGTATAGACAGGGACATAGATTAGTGGAATAGAACTAAAGATCCAGAAATGAACCCACACACCTATGGTCACTTAATCTTTGACAAAGGAGCTAAAAACCATCCAATGGAAAAATATAGTATTTTCAACAAATGGTGCTGGTTCAACTGGAGGTCAGCATGTAGAAGAATGTAAATCGATCCATTTTTATATCCCTGTACAAAGCTTAAGTCCAAGTGGATCAAGAACCTCCACATCAAACCAGATACACTCAAACTAATAGAAGAAAAAGTGGGGAAGAATCTAGATCCACATGGGCACTGGGGAAAATTTCCTGAACAAAACACTGATGGCTTGTGCTCTAAGACAAAGAATTGACAAAGGAACCTCATAAAATTGCAAAGTTTCTGTAAGGCACAGGACACTGTCATCAGTACAAAATGGCAACCAACAGATTGGGAAAAGATCTTTACAAATCCTACATCTAATAGAGGGTTAATATCCAAAATATACAAAGAACTCAATAAATTAGACTCCGGAGAGCCAAATAACCATTGTACAGAGCTAAACAAAGAATTCTTAACTCAGGAATTTCAAATGGCTGTGAAGTTACCTAAAGAAATGCTAAACATACTTAGTCATCAGAGAAATGCAAATCAAAACAACCCTGAGATTCCACCTCACACCAGTCAGAATGACTAAGATAAAAAAACTCAGGTGACAACAGATGCTGCTGAGAATGTGGAGAAAAAGGAACACCCCTGCAATATTGATGGGGTTGCAAACTGGTACAACCACTCTAGAAATCAGTTTGGAGGTTCCTCAGAAAATTGAACATTGCACTACCTGAGGACCCAACTATACCTCTCCTGTGCATATACCCAAAAGATGCTCCAACATATAATAAAGACACGTGCTCCACTATGTTCATAGCAACTTTATTTATAATAGCCAGAAGCTGGAAAGAACCCAGATGCCCTTCAACAGAGCAATGGATGCAGAAAATGTGGTACATCTACACAATGGAGTACTACTCAGCTATCAAAAACAATGACTTCATGAAATTCATAGGGAAATGAATTGAAATAGAAAATATCATCCTGAGTGAGGTAACCCAACCACAGAAAAACACACATAGTATGCACTCACTGATAAGTGGATATTAGCCCAAAAGCTAGAGTTACCCGATACAATACATAGACCACACGAAACTCAAGAAGAAGGATGACCAAAGTGCAGATATTTCACTCCTTCTTAAAAGGGGGAACAAAAATATTCATAGGAGGGGATAAGGAGGCAAATTTTGGAGCAGAGATTGAAGGAAGGGCTATTCAGAGCCTGCCCCACATGTGGCTCATGTATATACATCCACCAAAACTAGATAAGATGGATGAAGCTAAGAAGTGCATGCTGACAGGAGCCGGATACAGATGTCTCCTGAGAAGCACAGCCAGAGAATGTCAAATACAGAGGCAAATGCTAGCAGCAAACCATTGAACTGAGAACAGGACCCACGTTGGAGGAATTAGAAAAAGGATAGAAAGAGCTGAAGGGGCTTGCAACCTCATAAGAACAACAATGCCAACCAGCTAGACCTCCCAGGGACTAAACCATTACCCTAAGACTATACATGGGCTGACCCATGGTTCCATAGAAAAATTTCCATCTTCTTATGGGCATTATGATTGTGTGGGGAATCCACAGTGTAAAGAAGCATACAGGAGCTGAGAATATAGCTTGCTCACTAGAGTTCTTGTGGTTTAGCATACAAAGAGGCTTGGGATTGATCCTCACTACCACATACACTGGGGATGATGGCACTGGGGAGGTGGAGACAAAAAGAACATGTGTTCAATGTCATCCTCAACTACCAAGTGAGTTCAGGTACAGCTTGGGCTACAAGAGACTGGGTGTCAAAATAAGCAAACAAACATATGAAATTGAAGCACTCATATATGTTACACTGGATGCCCTAGTCTCTAAGTAAATATATGAGTAAAATGAAGTACTTACCTATATTACACTGGACTCCTTGGTCCCTTTAGTAAAGATGACAGTATATTATTTCTTATGGTGTGAAGACATGTAGTTCCCATAAGCTACTTAGAATTTGAAGAGCGACTGGAATATGATTGAGGGGATCCTTGATTTAATTTACTTTTAAAAAAAATGTTGCTAAATTAGTGATCCCCTAAATCATGACTATAGTCCATACAATTATCAAACATTGAGAGTTTTTACATTTTACAAGCTAGATAGAACTTGCTTGAAAACTCTAAACCTGTCCTCACACAAAGCATTTGCATGCAGACTGCAATGAAACCAGACCTGTGCCACCACACATAATTTCACTCCATAGTATCCCTACACCCCAATTTATGGTGCACACCAGTGAACCCTGGTTCAGTATCTCGATACCAGTGCCCTTGTTGCAACTGAAACCAGAAAACTGGCAAAGAAAAATGCCACTGTGTCATTCTCTGCTACCACACTCCTCCACAAAAGAAGTCAGCAGAGGGATTCATTTTCAGACCATGTGAGTGACCTTCTGTGAACCAAGAAGTTAGACAATTGAAGCAGTCATAGTAATTATCACAAACCCCATTGTGCTCAGCTGTATGTCTATGTTAATAGACATTTTACCTTACCAGCAAAACGCAAACAAACAAGCAAAAAACCCACTATTAGTCATTATATACCACTCTTCTCTTCTCTTCCTTCTCCTCTAACTCCTTCATTTTGGGGATGGGGTGGAGTAAGTTTTGGCCTTGTTAGTGACAAGTATGCAAAAAGCAACAAAACTCTTTCCCTTTTTCAAATGCAATGATACTTCATGAGAATAAACAGATGCTCAAGCAGCCACTCCAGCTCAGGACTGGTAGATCCAATGTAGGCTCCAGAAAATCCCAATGATGGTGACAATGTGCTAAACAGAAAGACCCTGGCCAGGTATACTGAAGGACTGCCACTGGGAGGATTGAGGGTTATCATATAATAGAAGCCTCAATTCGGCGTTCCTCAGTAATCTCTTAAGACGAGTTTTTATTTACCAGGAACCTCCTTAATCCTCCCAAAAATCAACTAACTACTCTAGGTAAGGACAATCACACCAAATGTCAACTACCCCAGGCAAGGATATCTAGTTCTTGATTTATCTGAATAGGTTGTGTCAGCTCAGAGACACCCCCCCATACCCCGTGCCTTAGAAAATTCATTTGCTTTTCTGCCATTTTGCTTCTCTCTGTCCACCAAGACGTGGTCTTGACGGTTTGAGCCCAAATAGACCTTTCTTCCTATCCTTGGAGTGGTCTAGCTTGATTGTTTCTCTACACCCTCATTTATAAGTGTAAGACTACTTTTAAGGTTATTAGATGGTAAAAAAAATTCTCTAACAGGAAAGTCTGGACCCCACAATCTTTGTGATTCCATCACAGTATTATGATTTTAAAGTAATGTTTCATTTTACACAGAACAAGACCTTTAAAAGATGTCAAGGTGTCCAGTTCAGGGGGACATGGTAGAGCTGTGGTAAATACTTTGTCCTAGAGCCATTCAGCTCAGTACTAGCGGGAGAGCTGTCTTATATGTTTACAAGTCTTCTGTAGATTTTTTATACCAGTTGATTGCTGTAAGATTGAAAATTTTTACCATGCAACATGTAAAGAAACTCATCACTGCAAAAGGAATTCCCTTCTTTAAAATACCTAGTACCTCCTACAGGGTCATCTCTTCTTTCCCTGGAGTCAGAGCTGATCCCATCCCACCAGGCCTTCCCTGGCATAGCTTCAAACTGTCTTCTGCAGAAAGGGAAAAGACAGAGTTCTCTCTAGGTCTATGCTTTCGATATATTGACAATATGTCAAGGCAGCCTTTCTTTGAGGTACCCTACCCTCCTGGGTTCTCTAAACATGACCATTTTCTTTCACTGCTGACACTTGCAGTCATTCCCTTTGCCCTGGTGTTAGTAACTTCCTCTTCATGATGGTCAACTGCAGTAAACAATCCATTCTCCCATCTGTCACATTTTCTTTCCGTCTGCATCTGTTATGGATTGGCCATAAAGTTTCTCATCAGAAGGCTCTTGGGTTGAATCTTTGTTCTCTGCTAATATAGCACTTATTGAGAAGAGAATACATCTTGGGCTCTGGTCTAATCTATGGGTTAATTTGCTAATGGATTCATAATTTGATGGTAACATTGGGCGATTGACATCTTTGGAGGTGGGGCCTAATCAGAGGAAATCACTGGGGCTGTGTCCTGGGGGTTGTAAATACTGACACAGGTCTCTGTGGCCTTTTTCTGCTTCTTGGATGTCAGGAAATGATCTGCTTCCTACCACCCTGCTTCACCATAGACTCAGAAACCTGAGACCAAGCGAATGTAGGTTGAAACCTCTGAAATACAAGCTCCAAACATAGCTTCCTCTTTTAAATTAACATCTTTAAATTAATGCAGCAGTGACTGCGTGATTTATATCACACCAGAACATCTCGGCTAACTGCTCCATTGAGTTGCTATTGTTGGTATACAGGTTTGTTCTTCCTCGTGTGTGGTCTTTCTGTTCCCAGGAGCAGTGTTACAACAGCAAAGCTATTATTAGATTATGCGTTTAGGAGTTTTGCTGAGCTCTATAAGGCTGTTGCTACTTTGCCATTTTCGACCTGCAGACATGGCTACTCTTGCTTTTACTTCATTTCACCCTAAAGTCATTTCTCACAATTCTGTCAAAAAATGCACTAAGGGGGCTAGAGACACAGCCCAGTGGGTAAAGTGCTTGCTTTAAAGGCACAAGCGCCTCAGTTCAGGTCTCCTGGCACCCATGTGGAAGCCAAGTGTAGTGGTGCAGTCTGTTCTCCAAAACAGTGAGCTCCAGGTTCAGTGAAAGAGGCTGTCTCGCTCATAGGCAACACCCCTCGAGCAAACCTGAGCCT